>NC_138589.1:4892612-5030112 GCF_964289735.1 Phaethon aethereus | reverse complement strand
AATATGCTTTTAGACTGAAAATAGCTCTGGGACAAATTAGGGTCCTTAATCCCACTAATCAGCACCTTGCTTTCCTGCAAGACCCCTCTGGCTCCAAGGAATCATCTTTGGCCGAGCGTGACCCAGAATACCCGAACGTGGCCCCAGATTCCTCTGGCCGCTTCCGCAGAGGCCGGGCAGGGCAGCAGCACCTTGTGCACGCTGCCGTGGGCCTCAGCTTAGCAAAGCGCCTGAGCCATCTCATTGAGCTACCACCTCAGTGGGCTGAACCCACTAAAAATGTTGTGGCTAAAAAAGGGACAGCGCAGGCTGCCCGGGTGGGATGATACCCGCCGCGTGATGTGTGTGGGCTGTGCAGGGCTGGGTAAGGCTAAAATCTCTCCAAAATCCGGTGCAGGTGTCTCCTGTGAGAGGAACCCAGTGAACGGGGAGTGTAGCCGTGCACACGAGGCTCTTGGCTTTAGCTGAGACTCTTTGGGACGGGCTGGGACTACAGCATTGCCCATTTCTTACCGATTCAGTGGGCTCAGTGCTGGAACGGAGCAAAAGTTTTGCACAAGTTTTAAGTACTCATTGTACATTGTAATCAGTGTGCTTGTTTTAAGGGGCTGAACATTGTATTTCCAGCTATTATATTTGGAAACTCTTTGTTTACAACAGGGTCTAATATCTGTAAGGGGTCTAATCTTCAAGTATTCTTGCTCTGACAAATTTCTTGTGATTATTTGTTAGGAGAAATGGTCAGTCTACAGCTATTTCTCTTTGCACCTTTGCCTGACTGCAGTCTGTCCTGGGAGAGGTTTAAAAGAAAAGAAATCCAGAGCTGTGCAGGTGAGAAAAATTGACTTTTTGACCTTCTGTTTTGTCCAGAGATCTGGGTTAGGCTGAGGTTTAACCACTAGTGTAGAGGGTTGGAGACGCACTGCGCCGAGGGCTGCGTTTACACCTTTTTGTTCTCTTTGGAAGGGTTTGCAACAAGGTCATTTTATTTTCCCCATACAGGCTGTTTCCTATCACTCAGAGTGATGCAGTGACTGGCTAAAAAGCAAAAAAGAAGAAGAATTGCTCTGACAGAGTTTATATTTTTGTGATGTTCTGTCGGTTGCCCACTTACCAACTGGCCCCATTTCTGCCAAGATGAACTGATTATCTCCGTGACCTCCCAGCGTAACTGTCAGTGGAGAATCCAGCAATCCAGGTTTGTTTCCATTTCACGTCCCCCATTTCATGAGCTCAGGTTGAGCTCGACGCACTGTCGTGCTTGTGAGCCAAACGTGTTAAAATAGATATCCTCTGTAGAACCGTAAGCGTGGGTGTTTGCAGGGGGATCTCTCGTGGGGCGGGCAGGCCATTCTCCTGGGCCTCCCAGCTGCGGTTCGGCTCGGCAGGAGCTCTGCTGCCCAGGGCCTCACTGGGAGCTCAGGGAAGCAGAAGGAGGACAGGCTTTAGAAGAAGACTTAGATGCCTGGCCTGGACTATCGGTGCAGGTGAGACAGCTTTTTAAGGCCAAAATTATGGTCCAAAAGCTCAAAGCTCATCGTGCTTGAACTTGCTTCGCCATCATCTCCCACCAACGTCCACGCTGCATTCAGAGAGGTGGGCTGTCTTGGAGCAGCTATTGTGTAACACCTCTTGCCAGATGCAGCTATAGCTGTGTTAAAAAAAGAATACAAAGAAACCAAGCCCAGGTGCTGTGAAAGGAGCCACTGCTCTCGCGTCCCAGCCTCGCGGCTGGGCGCTCAGCTGAGAGGTGAGGAGCAAGGCCTGGCGCTGTGACCCTGCTGCACGGCCTCGGCGGTGACCCAGCGTGGGCCTAGGGGAGCCTGCCCTGGGCGGGGCACCGGGTTCAGCACCTAGCCCCAGGGGCTGCAGGGCTGGGGTCACCCCTAACCCTGGGGACGTGGGAGGGGGGGTGGGGGCCACCTCACAGGGCTGGTGGCGGCAGTGGGGGTGGGGGCCATGG
Source organism: Phaethon aethereus (assembly GCF_964289735.1). NCBI lineage: Eukaryota > Metazoa > Chordata > Aves > Phaethontiformes > Phaethontidae > Phaethon > Phaethon aethereus. The sequence goes on along the minus strand of NC_138589.1, from coordinate 5,028,149 downwards.
GCCTCCCAGTAGGTCTCAGGGCCCCGCCCAGTGTGTGGTGCCCACAGCCCTGCTGCTAACCAATCCCCAGACAGAGCGAGCTGCTCTCCACCAATCCTCTGCTTCCACCTGGCAGTCTGGTCCTCTGGCCAATCCCAGCCCCGCCTGAGGGTATTTAAGCACCCGCCCAGGCCAGGCCTCTTGGTGTTGCTGCAGCTGTCTGTGGTGTTTCTGTGTGGCTCTGCCTGGATATATGTCTGTGTGGGGCTCTGGTCCCCTGTGCTACCTGGCCTGGTGACACACCAGAGGCGATGTAGCTTCTGTCAGTAGAAAAGACTGTCCCATCACGGAAAGGCTGTTGGTGTATGCAGCAGCCTGTGCCCCTGGGAGGTTGCTGCTGGGCCCAGGCTGGGTTAGGCCGTAGCCAGAGGGGAGGCCTGTGGTCAGGCGAGACAGGGCAGGTGCCTGTTGAAGCCTCTGCAATGTCAATAAGCGCCTTCGCCTCATAACGTGATGAGCAGCTTTCTGGCACTGTGTGCCAAATGCAGAGCAGTGCTTAATGCTGTCTTTCTGGTGGCACTGAGGAGCACCGAACTTGCTGAACCTGTAAGTGATTAATCCTTTAACAAATCACTGTTACAGAGGGCACCTGCTGCAGGCAGCTCTGTGGCAGCGAGTGGGGGCTGGTGGTTGGGCAGCCCTACATTGAGGGGCTGTGTGGAGCATCACTGACCCTCCCTTGGGTCTGGTTGCCCCAGCATGGCCAGACAGGTCTTGGGCTGGTGGTGCAGCATTGGCTTGGAATGCAGAAGCTTTAGTTGTCCCCTTTTGTAACACCATGAGGTGCGGTTGCTATCTCCTACTTGTTGTTGACTCTCAGATTTCCCTTTCCATGCTCAGCATCAAGTATCTTCTAGGCTTTGTACACATGGAGGCTTTGGTGAGTGAATATCAGCAAGGTTGGCTCCCTTTCTCATCCCAAATCCAAAACATAGCCTCACACTAGCTTCTGTGAAGAAAACCAGCTCTATCCTGGCTAAAACCAGGACAGCCATCATTGCACACACATAGGAAGGGGTTGACTATGTCACACGAAGTTTGTCACCTAGTAGTGAGTACGGGTGAAACTATCGTTCTCACTATTTCTCTCTAGGTTAGGGAAAATAAATTAATGGTAGATCTCATGATGGCAAGAGGAGAAGAAAGTGACTCTGGGTTGTCAATCCAAAAGTCCACATCAAATTGTGAAGGCTAATACAGTATGTCCTTGGTAATACAGCCCTCATCTCCAACAAGGTGTTTGCTACAACAGAGCGAGTTAATTCTGTAACTGAGGGAGGGAAAGGCAGGGAACTGCAGGTGAGCCGTGGAGATCAAAATCACTGGCATCAACTTCGCTCAAGTGCTGAGGAATGGGCCTAGAGACAGCAAGTGGCAGAAATGTTGATGTGCAGACATCTGCGTGATTCCAGGCTGTTTAGGAAAAGCACAGGCTTTCCAGTGAAAAATCATGGTGGGTAAATCCCCGACTCTGCAAAACAAGGTGGAGTCCATAATTACTGGATATGTACATCCTTGAGTAAGTATGGTAAATACAGAGGGGAAAAATGAGGAAAATCTGTTTTGAAGCAAAATTAGCAACTTTTTGTATTTCCATCATGTGAAATAAGTCTAGAATTCTGACAATATGTGTGATGCTTTCTATAAAATCCCATTTTAATCAGTGATGACAGTTTGACATTTTTCCAGCTGCTTAGAAGCAGTAGACAGTCAAGTATCTCAGTAGGGCATGGGTTGGCATGCTGGGATGTATGTAAGCTTTAACTTTCCTCCCACTCACCGACTTATGATGGTATTCGAAGAACAGGGGGGAGAAAAAAGCTTTCTGCAGGTTTCACACTAGCTTATGCCATCTGTGTTTTTAACCTTGTCTTGTAAAAGTAAAATCTTCACTATGAAAGCGTATTCGGATGCTGCCAGCTAATATTATCATTCTCAGTAGCAAGTGAGGATTTTATTTATAAAATGTCCTGGCCTTTGCTGAACAATTGATGATTCTGCACACTTGAGGGACATATAAATAGCAATTAAAACACAGTTTAGAGTAATGCTTAGGCTCTTAAAGAAAGTGACATCAATTTAAAGGAAGGGATAATGTGCTGGGCTGGACATTAATCAAAAGGAGGAAAAAAATGTTGTCTAAAGCAGCATTTAAATGATGAGGATAAAGCATCTGGGAGAATAGGTTCCACAACATGGGGACTGGCAGATAAAAAATGCTCGGATGAGGATACTGTGCTTGATGAGACCACCCATCTCAGATGCGCCTGCTCCAAATATTGCTAAAGGCAACCTGGCTGTGAAAGAGTGCTGTGTCATAAATACGGCCTTATAGCCCAATTCCCTTGGAGAGAGGTCTCAATAGGTGAGAGAACAGACGTTGTCTGGGGTAGAAGGGAGATAATTTGTTACTTATTTAGCATCTCCTACTGCATCCTAGTCAAATCTCTTATCCTAACCTGCCAGGTCCTATTTTAATCCACCTTAGATACGTCTACAACTTCGGTCACTACTGACACTGCTTGGTCACCACCTCTTCCTCCTTACTATATTTATCTTCATAATGTCCTTCTGAAGTACAAAACCACTGAAAATTCCTTTTTATAAATGGAAATCTGATTAAAAATGTGTCTGCAGTCCCACTGTTTAAAGCCTCACAGTGTACAGCATATGTGGCATATGCCTCATACCTCCCAAAGTCTCCAGGTCAGTCTTCACCTTTGCTGTGAACTTTTATGTCATGTGCCTGATTATTTCTGTTGCACTCTGCCCAATCCCTCTGCCTTACTGTTCCTGTCACCTCTTGTTGCTCATTTTTGTTTCCTCCCTTCTGTTTCTCACTGGAATGAAGACCTAGCCACTCTGTAGTACTCAGGATTTTTTCAATTCCAATTTCTGTGGAGCAAGACACATGGTCCTAGCTCACAGCCCACTGTGTACACACACAGCATCATGTTAGCTGTAGAAACAATGAGAATAAATTAGATTCAAGTTACCAATATTGTAGTGGCACAAGAGTAGGCACATAAAATCAATGCTATGGACCTGCATGCATAGTTACTGCAATTATGCATAAAAATAATAATTTTGTGGATTGGTAGGACCTTTAACTTGATGTGCCCTTGCATACCTACTTGGTGTTCATGGAGTTTTAAGCACAAATGCCCTGTAAAATCTGTCTGCCACTGGGAATGCTGAAACTGGACTCTCAGTCAGAAGCTGTTGGTTTATTTTTAGTTATAGAATTGTGTTGCTGGATTGTTTGGGGAACTTATAAGTGTTGTCTGAAGAGTTTTAAAACCGCAGTTCTCCACATCTGAGCCTCATATCTTCCAGCTTCAGATAGGCACTTGGATATATTAATGCTAGCACTATACTTTTTATGAAGAGCAGGCATCAAATTGAGGAAACAGCTATGAATAAGTGCAGAATTTGCACCTGCAGATAAAAAGCCTGTTTGAGAAATCAGGACTATGTTTGTTGTCTTTGTTTACTTCTGTGCTGAGTGTATTTTTTAAACTGGTTTTACGTAGCAGAATGCATGAAAAAATCAAGACATTTAGATCAAGGAGTTAGAGAACTAATCAGAATGTTGATGACTTATTTACAAATGTTTTTTCAGCCGTGTCGCTTTTCTTTAATTTCTACAGGATATCCTTTTCCTTCAAAGTCTCCAGAAATTACAAGACAAGCTGCTTTTTGGGGGGGGGCTATTTGTTAGGAGGCTGACAAGACGAATTGGTCAAATAATTGCTGCTAAACTCATACAGTACCCGCTATTTAAGGCGTTTAGTCTGGATAGATTGTTCTCTGTTAAGGCACAATCATACTTTCTCAAAAATGTATAATTTCTGATATATTTCTGTCTCTCTTCAGACTGTTTATCTTACCTTTTCTAGTATCTTGTTTTGTGCAGTGCAAGACATTATTTGTTTTTTTGGTTTTATACTGAAAAATCCATCTTTTTTAACCCCCTCAGATTACAGATCTTCATGGTGCAGGGGAAAAAAAAAGTTCAAATCCTTTTTTTGAAAATATTGATTCTGGTGATAATTATCAAAGATTTAGTCCCTTTGACTTCAGATGAACCATTAACCATGTCCCCAGCTCATAAATCCAGTCACTAATGAAAATCTGCATGCGTGAACTCGGACAGAAACTTCGGTGCATGTCTGCATGGGTTTTTCCAGTCAGGCTGCAGCAGTGTTCAGAGAATCCCCAGGGCTCAGAAGATGATTAATGATAACAAAGCTTTCCCTATTGTGTTAGCAGATAGGAAGGAAGGAAGAGTACTCTAAAAAGAGTGCATAGAATTTCTGAGTATTGAAGTTCAGGAGTAGAGTTTAACCCTTAAAACAACTACAAAATTTCTTCCAATTACGCGATTAAGATGAAATCTACTTTATTCATCTTCCTAAACCCTGCCTGCTGGCTGCATTAGCAGATTTCTACACAAAGTACATGCAGAGGGAAAGCAATCCATGTTGCGATGTAGCAACGCTTTCAGATGAGTTGAGTTGCTTGCAATATAACAAAGTTAGGCACACCCGCAATCCACTTAGGTTTAGCTTTTTGAAATGTGTTAGAGATTTCTGCTAATGGGTTTTCCCTGTGGGCAGCATTACCAACCTGATTATACAGGTTTTAAGAAACTCTCCTAGGAAGATTCTTTTTCATCATAAGTTTTGACATTGACCTACTAAACTGGGTAATTTAGCATTTTATTTTCTAAGAATGAAAAAGAAAATTGAATATTTCATGACAAGAGAGGGATTATAGTAACGCTGTTCTTCATAGGGAACCTATCGTGTCTGGGGGCCAGATCACGCTTCTGAGATCTGTGCATCTACACAAAGATCTCAACGCCTGCTTTCAAAATGGCAACTGAAATACTTTGGATGTGATACCCACTCCAGTTACTTGCTGTGGAAGGTTCTACCATATGTGCTTGTGAATATAGCTTGGAGGTGGAGCTGAGAGGTGAATAACGTGCACCTTCCTACCAGAAAAGATGATACATTTGCAAACCACATTAATTTTTGTAGGGACCTTCTATCTCAACAAAGGCAGGGAGACTGTGGCAAAGATGGCTGGTTGGCTGTGGCAATCTGGAGCCTCTGAGTGGATTTTGGCTTCCCAAAATTTAACGTTCCTCCAGGATTAGGAGCAGCTTTTGAACAGAGGTGGAGAGCAAACATTTGCCTTCTCCCCCTGTGACACATTGCAAGAGAATCTTTATGAAGAAATTTTGGGGGAGATTGCATCACAAAAAGCCCACTCCTAAAGCTAACTGGGAGGATGTGGCAATTTAGCCCTAGTGATTTAATTGCTATGTTCCTTTAATAGCTATTGCTCTTTCCCATTAAGGGGTACCAAATGCAACCTGGTTATTAGTTGGCTGAAAAACAGGAATGCTTTGTTTCACTAAGACATGTCACCTGATACACTGGAGTTGGGATTCCATTTTAAAAATGTACTAGGAATTTTTAAACTGGTTTTACAGTAGATAATTTTTATCAAAATATTTCCATTTTAAAAAATTTCAAATGCTGTAGTATTTGGCCAGTTCTCCTGCTAATATGCTGTGGTTTAAAATAGTTCATTTGCCCACTCCAGCCCCCCAGTCTTACGTATTTGGGCACAATTGTTGTTGGTCTATGCAAAACAGTATTTTACAAGAGTGTCATTTAGTATCCTCTTTGAGCTTTTAGAGTGAGATATTCAAAGTTGTACTTGCAAGGAATCCATTTGGTAGTCATTGTTTTGCTACATTTACTAATTTGTTACTACTATTGTTAGGCATGGAGTTAGAGTATTACTAACTCTCTAACTGATCCCAGAGAAAAGTAATGGCTTGTTGGAATTGTGATATTTGATAGTTTCCTTCCTCTCGCTCCCTTCATCTTCCTGTATTCTCCTCCTTTATCTACTTGACTTTACACTCTGGAGTGTCCAGAGTTGGAGGATGTCCAAGCACAGCAGCACACTGTGAGGTTGTGTGGTGATTCAGTGGTCAGCCGGGGAAGGGAGGAAGCATCTCCAGAGAACCTCCAGAAAAATAAAAAAATAGTGTGGTGTTCACTCTGAGCGTGTATGTTCACATATGACCTTGCTTATCTGACTGTGTTATTGATGCATGTGTGGAAAATACAATGTATATGGCAGAGGTATACATCTTGCTCTTCAGTAATTTTCTAAAGGTAGCCTGGGAAAAAAAATACTTAGCATTTCTGTGATGCCTGTTATAATGTCTCGGAGCATTTCTCCAATGTGACTTTAGTCTCAAAGTAGGATTCGAGCAGGAGCAGCTGAGCTGAGGTGCTTTGTTCTGTTTTGGGGTTTACATTAGTGCCAGTTATGAGTTGCCGCTGATGACTGTATCCCACGTGTGGCCGGGTCCTTCGGTTTGCAGCATTCTCTGCCTCAAATGTAGGGTTAAGATTTCTTCCTGTGCTCTGACCCCGTTGTGGTAGGTAAACAGGCTGGAGCAGCATAAAAGGGCTGGAAGCCCCGTTTCTGGCTGGGGGAGAATTCCCCCGGCACAGGCCCCGCAGAAGACAGCAATAGGCACCGCACAGACTCTCCCCCACATGTCTGGTACCTTTGGTATGCAAATAGGGGGGACCCCGATAGGCAACCAGCATGGCTCCTTTCAAGTCCTCCTTTAGTTCCCGCTGTGTGTCTTTCCCCTCTTACTGCAGAGAAGAACACTCTAGTTTTGTTATGTTTAAATTACACTATCTTTTATATTAGGACAGATCAAAAACTAACACCCAAACCTTTTTCAGTTCACATAGCTATATAAGCAACCATCTCATAATTAAAGTATTTAATTAAAATGTACATATGCCCTCAACAAAGGCAAAATTGTTCTGTAGCATTGCTGCTAGCATGAAATTTATACAAGACAACATTCAGAGATTTCTCAGTCACTTACTATACAAAAGCAGTTCCGATCCCACCTTTAAAAAAAACCCACAAAATTCTTCACATAAATAAATATTCCACTTGCATAATTTATAAATTACTTTGGTTAAAAATGTTAAATTGCCAAGAAGTCTGACTGCAACTGGTCTGGTCCTTCTTTTTTATATACATATTAAAAAAAAAAAAAAAAGAATGTTGAAACAGCTGAGGTTGGCTTGGTTGAGGGTTAATGTTTGGGTAAGAAGCCTCCAAGGAAAACTGAAGTGCTGAATGAACACCACTCTATGGTAATTAGAGTGTGGTATTTTTCCCTTGGAATCAGTTTCTGAATCAATGTAATAGCTAGTGATGGGAACGGGGCGGGTTACCAGCTGGAGAAGATGACAACTTTCTCAGAGAGATGTAATGTTGAGTTTGTCGCCGTTTCACTAAAGATACGTAGGTGCTTCCAGCAGAAGGAGGAGTGTAAGTTTTGTTGCATTGGCCAGAGTTTGAGTAATTAGTTTAAGTTATAGCCACTTCTTTTTTTCCTGTTTCTTTCATATCCTCAACTCAGACATGGGATTGTGGTGTCATATTAAATGGTTGCTGTCTTCCAGGCTTGAGATACCTGAATTTGGTGGTTGATAAAATGTTCCCGGCTTATATAGTTCAGTCTGTGAAGTCTTCAGAGCACTTTAGGCTCTCCAAAAAAATATTGGTCATTATATTGAACTTCAGAGAGTACTTTCTGCACATAAAGAGACTACTTTTCTTCAAAAATCTGTGAAACAATGTACATCCTAACTATTGATATACGTCCTAAAAGGACTGGTCGGCATGTATATTAGGGGATCAGAAGGTAAGTAAGACTTTACTCAGTTTTTCGACTTCCACTACAAATGCAAATATGATACCAGATCTGATATGGCAGTTGCAGAAAACTGTAAAGCAGTCAGAGTTCTACTTCTTTTATAGCGATTCCTTGGACATGTTTAAGGTCTGATAAACTGTGAGTCTCATTGTAGGACCACTTCTTTCACTTTTTTAACTCAGCTTGGAAGAGGTCAGTATTTCATGCCATGTTATATCTGTGATGTAGAAAAGATGGTGGTCTTGGTCAAGATGCGGACAATATTGGAAGGATCACTGCAGTGCATAATTCTTTGGCTTCTTCAGTGGGAAGCTCATGGATATAGAGGATGACTCCTTTCCATCCCTTTGAAAGAAATTACTGTGAATAAAGGCTCAGAAAAACAAATAATTGGGGGAGTTTCAATCTTTAATGTTGAAAGGTTTTTCTGTTGTTTGGATAGTTCTACTTTCTTGCTGCTTCAAGAGCAACTTGTTCTTTAAATAATATGTAGGAGGAATCAAGACAGAAATGCCATTTGCTTTTTAAAAAAAAGAATGCCATATAGCTGTGGCAGTCACCAGATTTCGAAATGTATAGCTGAACATGAGGCATTTTTTCAGAATGTCTTTTGAAATGGTGCAATTGTGTAATAAATCAGTGAGTTAACTAGTGAAAGGACTGTGAATATCTTTCCTGTCCCTTTCCAGAACTGTCAATCAACTACAAACTTGACATTTTTTGCACAGAAGAGTTTGGGTTTTGAGAGGAAGAAATACTTTTTCACTAAATGGAAATGTAAACAAAATTTTATTTAAAATGTTGGGATTTTTGTTGAAAATCCAAACATCAAATCATAATCTTTTATGAAATACAAGTATTTACAAATAATAAATGTGCCATGGGAAAATGTGCCAAAATGCAAGAGTGTTCTTTTGAGCCTTCCTTTCCCAGAGTTTATCTCATTAATAGTTTCTAAGCAGGGAAGATGCAGGCTGGCCTAGCGTGGTGGTTTGAAGGCTGCCTCCGTGGCCTTTCCGTGCTGAGGTTATCCAGCTCACTCAGCACCCTGGGACACATCTGAGCTGGTCCGGTGGACCTGTAAGAGTCCTCCTTCCTGGGAGACCGCTCACTTGAGCCTAACCAGAAAGCCCTTTGCTGTTGTGTGGTGGTGTTTTTGAATAGAGCCCCTACTTTAGAAAATTCCAATAGTTTGGGTTAAAGATGGCCATAGTTTGAAACCAAAACGAGAGAAGAGAAATTATTATTTTAAATGGAATTAGCCAAGTTAAGAATATACAGCATGTGTGGTTTTTGGTGGGGTGTGTCAGGCTTTGTTTTTATAGACACACTTTGCCTGCTGAGGGAACTCCTGGTTCTCTGGAACAGAGCGCAGAAGACCTGTGGGTCTTCTCCAGAATGTTCTGTTCATGGCTGTGACAGCTGCTCACCATCTTTAGGGTTATGTCTTTATCACTGTTCCTTGGGATGCCATATTTACTCTTGTTTTTTGGAGGTAGACTGAGGTTATATTATGGTATGCTAGCCATAGGTTTGGCAGGGTGCTCAAACTGATGCTTTGCTTTTAGGTCCATTGAGGCATTTCATGGGAATCAGTGGCTTTTAGGGAATATGTCACATGCTTAAACCTAGGCATATGTGAAGCAATGGGTTAGCTAAGGCTGTAGATCAGGTTTTGTGTATTATGGCTGTGGACTGTTCTTTCCATCTATTAAAGTGATATCCTGTTTTCCCAAGAATATCATATTTAGGAGAAAGCTAGTCAAGAATTCTTCTAAGTAAAAGACCTTTTTTTTTGTACTTCACATAATAGCAGCTCAGTGAGATAAAAATAGTACCGAAAACAAATTAAACTTACAAATGAGAGGATATTAGAATTTGGTCATCCTAAAAGTTGGTATTGGCCTTTTTTCTGAGAGATTGTTTTATTTTTGGTTTGTTTTTTTTTCTTTTATTGATTCCCCCCCCCCAATGTTGCCAAGGTTTCTCACTGTTTTGTTGTTGCTTTCTCATAAAACTCTCTGCAATTCTTAAGGGAAACATTCTCATTAAGGTCGCAGTGGTAAAAGAAATCTTTATGGCAAGTTTAGGAAGTATTTCTAATGATTTGGATGTATTTTTTTGAGGCAATTTATCCTTACAGTGGTCATTTAAAACTAAAATAAAACTCAAGAGTAATAAGACCCATTCTTTTCCACCAAATCATGCAGAGTCCTGGACTTCAACAGGGAATGATACACGAAACCATTGAAAATACCGTAGAAGAACAGTAAAACCAACTTTCCAAAGGGAGAAGAAAGGAGTTTTAAAGCTTTGTCTAAACACAAGTTTTGCTACTTTTAACTTTGCTGATAATTAATTTGATACAAATATGCTGCTATTTCCCATACACAGGAGTGAAAAAACTGTTTACCCGCATGGAGGAGTGACTGACAAATAGCTTTGGTGTTCACCCCAGACACTTAAGCTACATTTAGACTAGGGAATTAGACAATGCCGGGGAGCATTCCTGAGTGCTGGCACCTGGAAAGCCATGCTGGGAAGCTCTTGGTGGGCTTTTGACCACCAACAGCCACCCTGTGCTGAAGCCCTCTGCCAGTGGCTGGGAGCTGGCTGGGGTTTGCAAGCACCCAGTTTGCTCTGATGGGGAGGAGACATGAGTTCTCTGGGGCTGTCCAGCCTTGGTGCCCTGGAATATTCCCTAGTGTGTTTAGTTTTACTGGTAAGGCTGCTAGATGTAGCCTCAGCAAGCAATATGAGTGCATTCATGTGAAGTGGTTTGCTCTCTTTTACATAAGAGTAAGCTACCTCACCTCTTATGAACATGCAGTAATTAATGTGGAGTTAATAAGCTGTAGTATTCAGGTATACTATTATACAGTCACATTACCATGTAGGCCAGCCCTATGTTGTACAAAAGTAGGGCATGTTTACGCTGCTGTTACTATACCAACACTACAACTTGTACTACACTGGGTTACAAACGCGTATGCTGTAACAAATACAACTAGATGAGCAGGTGAATGCGTGAAGCTGGCCTTAGCTGTAATGAGCTGTGAACAGGACAGTAGAATATGACAGTGGTGACTACCAAATGGACTTACTGTCTAAAAGTCCAGCAGATCTGTGGGGATCAGGTATTGGGTTTTTTTAAGTATTCAAAGCATATCTAGGTACATTATTTAAGGACAATTTTTTTCTGGGCAAAATAATTCGCATTCACAGAGCAGCTTTGCGATAGGAGACTGAAATTCAGGACACCTCAGACCTTTTCACAGTATGTGCTATACATTAAGGTGCTTGTCAGAACTTTTTAGCTGGCTTTCTCGTGGTTCCCACCAACTGAATGACACTAAAATTCCCTTTGTATTATTTTCTTGTGTAATGAACTGGTGAGGTGTCCAAAGAGGTAGAAATGAGATGCCATCACTGTGTAACTGTCCAGCTCCTTTCAAGCCATCAACAAGTATTTAATGTACTGCTCTAAATGTGCTCTACAAACCACAGCTTGGGGCTGTTGCCCAAAGGCTCAGAGCCTACATATTTAAGACTTAATAGTGAGATTCTTGAAAGATTTATAGTTAGAAAACAAATAAGTGGTGTATAGACGTGTATGTGTGTAGACACAAGGATGTAGATACAGGGTTTCAAAAATCTGTAGGTCAATCTACCGCAAATTAGTCATTTTATAAACAGTTATAATGGAGGGAGGGAACAGCAAAAGGTCCCTTTATAAACGTGACTGATCAAACTTCTTCACATACTTGTAGAGCTGGTTCAAGCAGTGTGATTCTGTTTAACAGATTGGGTGATTCTCCCAAGTCATTGGATGCAACAGTGCTGAAGCTAGAGCTACGGCACAGTAACTGTAAAGCTGTTGTGCTTCCTGCCACATCTTACGCTTAAGCAGCAGCATGCTTCTCCAGTGCAAACCTGCTTGTGGCTGAACAAGCTTTTCAAAAGCTTTCTAAGTAAGAATGAAAAAAAAAAAAAATTCTCGCTGTAAGGAGTTGCTGTAAGGTCACTGTGACGTAGATTTGTCTTGAGCAAGCTGCATAGATGCTGCATGCAGGTTTTTTTGAAACTGTGTGTTAAAAAGTGACAACAAATATTGTTCAGAATATCTGAACACATTTTCAATATTTACAATATGTACTATTGATATAACATTGTGAATATATCTTGGTATATACTGGGGTTTTCAAGTCATCGGTGTTGATTCTATGTGTGCTTTGGAGCAGAATTCATATATACGTGTATGTGGTAACAAAGTATTCTTTATACATGTTGTTATTGTATAAATGAGCTTTAGTATTTTGCTAATTTAAGTCTGGTCAACAGCTTCAGAGGATGGTAAAAGTGAATTTGACTTCAAGGCAGTATGATATTAGTGCAAGGTTATTAAAAAAAAAGTATTTTCATCCTGAAAATGCTGTTTAACTTTTGACTTATTCACAGACTTACACTGAAACAGGTATTTTCCAGAGAATGCAGTGAACTGGGTGCATAATTTTGAATTTTCTCTTCTAAGAAGCAGGGCCCTTCATGTTTTAGGTTCCCACTTTCTCCTTACTTCTGCAGGGCAAGGTGCAAGGTTTAAGCAATATACATGGATTCACTATCTTAATATGATGGCAGAGCTATTAAAAAAAAAAAAGAAATCTCTTTTCTCTTTGGGAATATTATCACATAAGAACCAACATGATTCTGGTCCAAAGCAGTAGAGGAAGAAAGTAAAGATCAACAATACCTTTGAGATTTGAATTTTTAAATTCTATAATCCTCTTTTCAATTGAAACTTAATGTCTTGACTTTATCAGTCTTATATCTTACCTCAAATATAGGCAGAAGTGTTTCTATTTAACTGTCATTGTGGGGATCCATATTTATCCTTCAGTATTGATGGCATATACTTGGGGTTTTGCTGCAGAGCCTGCTTGGGATCTGAAAACTGGCTGGCAAGCTTTGTTTCTTGTGTTTTGATCAGCAATAAAGACTTTTATCATCTGAATTTAGCTGCTTGTTCTGTTGATAACACACAAAGTGGACTATCATTGGTGTTAGTCCTGCACAGCTCAGTGGTTCTGCAGTACCAGCTCTCCGGGCCTCTGTGCAGGGGTGACTGCAGAGGCATGCCCTGGCTAAGTGTTGGTACCAGGGTGATTTCTTCCTAAGAGGTAGGCAGACCTGTACAGTCGGAATTGGTTGACACCTGAGGTTTCCAAACCAAAGTCTGCTGGCAACAGCAACAGAGTTCCCATTTAGTTTAGGGTTTAGAGCAAATGTTTAGATCATTGTCTTAGTACCTGTGCCCATGTGGCAATGGTGATGCTTCGGCTTCCTCCCCCTGTCCTTGCAGAATGGGGCTGGGAGAGTAGAGTGGTGTGTGGGAACAAGGGTACTTGTATTTAGTGAGGCATGTGAAACCACAGCAGGAGTTGAATCCTTGCAAGTTCACCAACTTCAGGTGCAAGAGCAGATCAGCATTTTACCAGGTTGGATGGAACGCCGGCTAAAAAGCAGATAATCTCTGCGAGCATGTCAAGAAATTAGGTCTGCTTTCAACAGCTTTCTGGTTAGTTTCTGTCTGACGTGTGGCCTAACAGTGAATATGGTGACTGATGGTTCTGTGAAGCATCTTGGTAGTACAGCTCTTCCTGTGCAGTGCGATGTTATCGTGCTGATGATTGTCTGAATCTACACTTGCTATTTAGGATGGTAAACAAACAATTGTTTGACTGGTAATTGCCAAGCCCCTCTCCCCCGGAATGGATTCTGACATCTCTTTGGGTCTTGGAGACCTCTAACATAGACGCTTTTCTCTCAACAGTTACAGTATTGCTTGGAATTTGGATTTCCAGCTTCAGCTGGAGGGAAAGACTTTCTTGGTAAGGATTTATTCAGCCTGTCAAGGCACAACACTGGGAAGCTGCCTCTAGAACAGTTATTTGTCAAAGAGCATGCCCAAAAGTGACTCTTGGTGTGCATTTTGGTTAAAATACTGAAGGACTATCTCAGTAGGGTGTGCATTTTGCTTTTGCCCCGTAAGAGCTTGACGAACAGCTTTTCAGGCAATACATGCTGTGTGCCACAGCTGGGCCTGCAAACTATTGTTTGGTGACAAGCTGGAGGCTGGCTTAAAAACAAGGATGTTCTTCCACTAAACTTCTTTAAGGAGAGTGGCTTGATCATGCACCACGGGAAGCAGAATAAAAACAGCTCTTCAGTGTCAACAGAGCACTCAGTTGTAGATGGGATAAGTTAAACCCTTGTCTGAGGCTATGAAATAAGAGACTAATTATAGTTCTGCTTTTGGTAGCCCACTGATTTCATTCTCTGGGTGTAATCTGTGAGGAGCATCAGTCATTAAAACGCATTGGTACCCTGCTAATAGTTAGTGAAGAATTGTGCTCCAATAAAAATAGAGTGTTGAAACAATAGAACAATAATTTATCCAGCACAGTCTCTCACGGGGTTTATAGTTGAATATGTTTGTTTCTCATTTTGAGCACATTCACTGAAATTTGCAAATGTAGATTAGCAAATGGTTACAACAAACTAAGAACATCTATGTCATATGCACTTAATCATGGATTGCTATGTGAGCAGAGCTTGTGCATGGGCATACATCAAAGCTGATATCTATCTATGTTGTAATGTATTCCTCCACATGACCATATCCAATACATGGTACTTATTATTCCATTAGTACCCAAACCACAAACCCTTTCCAATATCCATCTGTGAAGATGCAAATAGCTGCATACTTTGTTTTATTAAGGATCAGCCATTAGGGGGTCACTGGTTAAAAGTCTGAAGATCATTAGAGGGATTAAAAAAAAATAAACAAACAGCTGTTGTCATATATCTTGAAGAGTTTCTGTTGTACCGATGCAATTTTTATCGGTGGTGATGATGTTGTCATGGGAACATATGCACAAGGGAATTAAATGATGTCAGGAAAAGTGTAAATGATGCAAACACACCTCATTTGAAATGTTAATTACCACCCTTCCCACTACTCCAAAGAACAGTTCAATTTGATTTTATTTCAGATGTAGGGAAAAATATGACACTTTTGTCTAACAATAAGTAGCTTACATTGTTGTACCAAAGTGAGTATGAGTCAGTGAGTTAATCTGCATTGGCAGCATTTGCACTGGGGACCATCTGCAGCCCTGCTTGTCTGAGCATCAGTAATATTCCTCTGTGAATATCTCATCTTGATGGTCAGGGGAGGCAGGCAGCCTCTTTAAAGAGTTCCATAAATGCTTATAATTGCTGCATTAAACTTCAGTTTATTATTTTCTCCAGGTGCAGGTATGCGGATGATATGAAACCCCACTGCATTTACATACAAATTGAAGATTTTTATTAATCAGCCCGGTAACAGGAATCAAACAGCAACACTCCATCAGGTCCTTAAATACATTTGGTGACATTTTTACCATGCATTAGCATGATAGGGCAAGCAGAATATAATGTACCAATGATTGCTTTTCCATTGAAAGCACAAACGGTTTCATTTTTCCTGTCATCTCAAATAAGTGTTAAAGAGGGTTTGGAGGCTATTGTGTACGTTCCGTATGCTAGGGACTTACAAACACTGATGGCCACATTAAATAACCATTAGTGGCTCGGCTTAGATCATTGCAACATCCCTCCTCTTCAGAATTTATTCTTTGATTTAAAGTGAAAGCAATCTGTGACTGCTTTCATAAAGTCCTTCGGCTCCCTCCATTTTTTTTTTCCTCAAACAAAATGCATTACAACAGTAATTTTATGACTGTTAAGATAACTGCCGTTAACAAGCACTTAATTAAAATGTACAATAAATAGCAGGCTGCAGTCTTATCTCCTCTCATGAGCTCGCAGCAGCCTGAGACTCCAATGCACAGCCCTGCTGTTCCTCGGCTTGTTTGCAGATTAATTGCTTTTCTGTCTGGCAAAAGCTGCTTCTCCTTCAGCCAGATCGTAAATGACCAGATAGGGACTTTATCAATCAAGCTACTACTTTCTGTGATCACTTCCATTCAACACCTTCTGAATTTCGCATTGAGAGGAACAGAAGTTATAGAGATAGGACTTAACATCTTAGTTTTTGTGTGCTTGGAATTTACGATAGTGCTGTCACCATTTGACACTGTTAATCTTTACATACAATACCCTTGGAGCAAGGCTGGTTTTGTTCCTGAGCTGGAACTATCCCTTGTAAGAATTGTGAAGAATACATATGAAACACAACCGAGATGCTCTCCATAGCACAAGGTTACATCTCTTCCATAATCTGTATGCACTTGCTGATGTGGCTCAGCACCTCTTTGTAACCTTGGATCCTCCCCAAGTTAGCAGTTTACAATTATATTAATTGAGAACTCGTTTTATTGTGATTACTTATAATTTATATGGGGGCAGTTGTCTGGAGGCCTCAGCCACGGATAAGGGCCCTGGTTTGGTAGGTGCTTAAATGTGCCTTCAATGAAAACCTAATTATTCTTAAAGCAGGTTTTGTAAAATCAGAAGTTTCCCTATTTAGCCTTTGCCTATCAACAAAACCCTAGTGCATATAGGTTTTGGGAAACGCAGCTGTTTGCAGATGAATTGTGATTTCTGAATTTAGTAAGATGATCTAAACAAGTCTAATCACAGTAGAAATGCTATTCTTTTTACCAAAAGGCTTTAGAGAACAAGTACTCCTGCTATTTGCAGCATGCACAAGAGTTACAAATGTAAATACGATACCAGAGTGCAAATGTACTGTAGTCCACTTTTGAAATGCAATCCTTGAGCTGCAGTAGGTATGTTGTTTTCTTGTTACCTGCTCTCTAATTTACTAGATTTATCTCACATGCTGAGCAAAGGGAATGGCTTCCATTTGGGGTTCTAAACATGCACTGTATAGTATCTTTGAAAATACACTATATTAACTTAAGGCTGGCTTCTGAATGCACACGAAGATGCAGTGTTAAACATAATTTGTGTAGCTGGTTCGGTGTCCTCACTAAGGTCAGTCTTCTTAAACTAAACCAAAATGTTTGCCCCTCCCCTGCTTCTTGTGCACTATTCTCTGAATGCAGCAGCCCTGTGAACATACTTTTTTTGTTGTTTTTTGTTTTTTGTTTTTTTTTCCCCTCCTCCTGCCAGTCAGAGACGCAAGGGACTTTCCTCATGGAAAAACTTATGCCTAGGAGAGCCAAAACACAGAAGTTCCCTGGCAGCAGTGTGAAGGTTTATGTTACCGCCTTCTAAGGACACTTGGAGCATCTTTGCAAAGGGTATTTTCCCATCTGATCTCTGCTGAGTGGTCTCCTCAGACCTTCATTCTTAAAATACATCACCAAGAGCTAATTGTAAATGAATGAAAAGGAGAGTAGTCCTTAACACACTACTGCAACCACTCCTGTTGGCAGATGTGCTCTCAGGCAGCCCCTGAGCAGGTCTGTCAAGGGACTGGAGGAGTCAGAGTGTTGGGGTGAGTGATGCACACGTATCAGTGGAAGAAAAAAAAAAAAACACAAAGCAATGGGAGTGTTCTCGAGGCACAGGAATGAAGAGGTACTGATAAAGAGTTGCTATAAAGCTGCTAAAGGAGAAAATACTCAACTGTTTGGAATCCTTCAAGCTATTTGTCATGGTCACTACACTGCTACCACTTAAATAAGCAAACAAACAAGCACAAAAGATAAAGACAAGAAATAATCACTGAGCATATCAGCAAGAAGAGAATGCAGCCCTGTGAAGATAGTAAAATTACATCCATAGGTCAAACCAATTTGCACTGTAATTTTGCTGCAGCTGAATAGCCCCAATGTAACGTGTATGCATGAACATTTGCAGCTCTAATGCGGTTATGACAGAGAAATGTTATTATCAAGGTGCTTATGTGCATTAGGGTCAGAACATCATTTACATCTCATACCTGTAACCATTAGGTGAACAGACAGATTCACAGAGTGCTCCTTTGAAGAAGGGAGATACACAAACTATTGTATTTCTGTATTTTTATATTTTTTGTATTTAAAGTGAGTTTATTCTTAAACTAGGCCTTGCAGATATGCAGCACTCATGTTTTCCCATGGCACCTGTACATGTGAAATTCTGAGTTCTTACCAGTTTTCCCGCTGCTTTTACATGTCAGTAAAGATGGGATGTTTTGCTTTTGGACACCTGATGTTTTAAAAGAAAATTTTTGCTTAAAGTTCAACCAGTGCTTAATTTTGTCGGGTTGACATTTATGTCCTACACTAGTAACGGGTTGAGCTTTCTTGATGAGATCTTTTTCATTTCAGACTCTCTTCAGAAAATTTGTTCCAATGTTTGGTGCTCTCTCTTTCTTCTAATGATGTGTCATTTGTGAGAGCTTTGTCCTGAAAAATAAAATGACTCAATGTAGACTGAACTTTTTCAGATCATTTCAAACACACTTGAATACTGGCTTAAAAAACTGTTTGTTGCATAAGTCAGACTTCTATGCAACTTGCTATAGGTTTCTTTCCAGGTGGGAGAGAAGAATGTTAGGGAGGAATGGGGGCAGGCCCTCTAACAGAGTGCAGCCATGGTTGATTAATCCAGATCATCTCACTCCACTCGCTATAACATGTGTGTTTTAATTTTTTGTTACTTAAGAATTTGTTTTGAAATTGTGATGATTAAAAAAGGTCATATTTCCATCAGTACCTACATTAATTCAACCTTGTAAAATTTACTTCACCCACTCAGCTGGGTGGAGTGACTTTTTTGTGGATGAGCTGAGCTGTCAATTTTTATATTACTTCATTAATTTATTCACGAGAAATGTTTTAATCCCAAACACTGCACTGTGAACAAGTGGCAAGATTCCTGGGTTTTGTGACACCCTGACAATTCAGTGATATCTTCTTCACATTCTGAAATGGAGACATTCTCAAATCTGACATAAGCAAATGTAGTACATACTGAGTATTGTCTTTTGACATTGCATTCGCCATGATGGTCTTTGCTAGTTCAGCTGAGTGAAGCAGTCTTTACCTGTTCAAATCAGTGTAACTCCATGTAAGTCAACTAAACAATTCAGCGAATGAGGTTTTCTTGTTCTCTTGCAATATTCTTGGTTTAGCTCTCGTAATGATCTTTATTCTTTCTGTCTCCATTGTCACATAGTGAGGGTACAATCCTAAAGTACAGAGATTTCTAGTTACCCTAATTTATTTGATACAATCCCATGGATTTTTTAAATTATTATTTATTTGATATATTCATTCTCATTTTATGGAAATACCTCATAGCAGTTATGGTAGGGAATGTTGGAGGAATGGGCACTCGAGAGAAGAACTAATGACAATTTTGAAACTTGAGGGAGGCAAAACAATTTCAGACTGTTGCATTAGCACATTGACTAAATCTGCTACATGGAGAAGTAGGTATTGGGAAATACTGGACTCGTTAGGTTTTGTAGTTATCAGTGAATATGTCTTCATGTAATAAATGTGTGTTTTGAAGATGCTTTTCACAGTCAAAATAGCTGAAATATCTATCAAGAATAGCTGTATTTTCTTTTAAAAAAATAATTTGGAAGCTCACATCCTGGATTAGAGCTGTGCTGTAAGTGCCAGCTCTGGGATAGGTTTTGGTTTAGAGCGATGTACAAACACGTGATGTAGCACAGTTGTTGAGAAACCTGGATGCATAGCGTACTTGGTATGGTGATGACAGCTTTTTTAGCTCTACAAGGACAGAGCTACATACTGCACAACCTCCAAGTATGTATTCAGAGCCCTACTCAGCACTGCTGATTGCATTGTGGAAAACCAAAAATACCCTTCTTAATGCAGCCAGTGTTGAGAACTTCATTTCCTTAAAAAGACATCTGGAAGACTTCCCAGATTATATATGTGTGCCTCTAACTTCAGAGAATATGACTGTACTAAGAGACTATGAGTAAAATTAATAGTAGAGGGCTTTCTTGTTCCCTTGCAATATTCTTAATTTAGCCTTCCTAATGATCTTAGTTCTTTCTCCCTCCATCATCATGTAAGAGGGGTACAAATCCTAAGGGAAAATAAACATGGACATTGATTCCTAGTTGGTTCAAGATCATGCAACATGGGGTTGATGAACAACAAATGGTGAGCTTGGGTAGACTAATCCTAACTGAATTCTCGTTGAGAACAGAAACTAATAAGAATAGTTTAATTCACTTAACTATATACTTATCTCATATTTGAAATTTTTTTAATCTTAATAGATTTTGTGGGCATCAGCCACAGACAACTGAAGAGGCTATTTTAGTGACATTTGTAAAACAGTCGTATGCAGGAAATATTCTAAAGCTCTGCTAGGGAGTCTGTTCTACAAAGACTGGACCAGAAGAGATGTCTAATTCAGAAAATGTTGTTTGTGTGGCTTCTGAGGTGAATTTAAAATATTTGGTCAATCCCTTATCACTGGTGATTTATCAGACATAAATCAATTACATTGTACTTTCCAGAGGTTGTTTTTCAGCAAAGCATTTAAACATGTTACTGGCTTTGAGTTAATGTAAAAGTTGAATTTGGGCTAGAAACCTGGTTTCCAGACATTTTCAGATTTTGGTCATAATTAGAGTGAATCAACACCATTCCCTTCAAAATGAGCAATGCTGAACTTTGGCGCGATCAATGTGCATCCTTTTCTGATTTGGTGGGTTGGAGAGTACTTGCAGAGTGCTAACTTATTAAATATTTTTGTATTTCATCAGCTCTTTGGGTGCTTTTTCCCCTACTGGAAATCTTTATTACGGCTTACATTTAGGCTGAATTCAAATTAATGATTGCAAAAGGTTTTGCTCTTCTCCATAACTTATTTCTGCCCTGTGTCTGATCAGTGGTCCATGGTTAGCACTTAGATCTCCAAGAGGCCTAAAACATGTCAAACACTTTGACATTTAGTGACATCAAATTGAAGAGGTTGAAAGGAGTGTTTTAACTTGCAGGAGAGCATTTTATTTCCATTTACATTCAGGTTGTTTAAACAATTGTTATCCACTTTAAAAAAAGACACATTTCAAGTCTACTTTGTGTAACTGGTCTCTACTGTGTAGCAAGCAAACGTGAATCACCTCTTAAAGCTTTTCCCCTGAATATTAGCTTAACTTTCAGTTCTTCTCTCTGACCTGTGCCTGTGCATTTCAAAAGTCTGAGATGCTATACCTAAAGCTGATGAGCAGTAACAGAAATCTCATGGCAAGCAGAAAGTCCTGCTAAGGTGATACCTGTAACAGCTTCCACTGAGAGTGTCCCAGAGGCGTGACTTCCAGGTGACAGATAATTAATCATCTTCTATGGTAAAGAGGGTGAAGCATTAGCTTTTGCCTCATGCTGATCTTTTTGGAGCAGACATGCATCCAACTCAGAAGCTCAGATCTAGAATTCAGGATTTGAGAGAAAGGTTTGGATTGAGATGTGAATTTTGCTAAGCCTTCCCGCTTTTAGGTTTGATTGTAATATGATCTGCCACTGGTGTTTCCAGTCTGGCAGATTTTCAGGCACATGTGGTAGGTGCAGGCACTGACTTAAAAGACCCAGGTGAATTTTGGTCTGAGTAATTAAAGTGATTTACTCCCTTCCATCCCTACAAGTGCTGTGGAGATGAGTGGACTCCTACTCACAAGAGAGCAAGGTCAGGAGAGTTTTCTTCCATGTCTTTTTGCCATAACAAATGCTACCTGATCGCTTTGATCCTGAAAGTGTAAAGCCAAAATGCATGTGTTTGCTGTGGATGTGTATAGGTGGGATGTAGTTATGAATTGGCATTAGATTATGATTTTTTTGCTGTGCGTTTGTTTCGGCAAAGAAACAATAGATGCAGTATTTTTAAGCTGTGTGATGTGATATTCTGGGAAATTTTAAGTTCAGTTAGGGCAGCCTGAGGATTACAGTGGATATTAGTATTAACCAATTAAACAAAAACTTGGCAAATTAAATGTCAACCCCTACCCAGGTGTGGCTGCTGAAATTCAGATCCAGATGCAAGACTGGCATCTTGTGTGTATCTTTGCTATGCTGAAACACAGTGGCCAAAAGCAACAATATTTTCCTCTGCCTCTTAGCTAGCAGTTAATCAAGCTCTGTGTCTCAAATATCTCCTCAATGATCAGGACTTCTTAACTGATCACATTTTTCACTCCTCCCATCACCTGAGAAGGCTTGTCTAGTCTTAAACCAAACAGCAGTGACTTACCGGTAAAGTAAGATGAAACAAAGCAAAACCCTTTCTTGTTCTGTGATTCTGTTTAATTTTAATTCTGTTGCAAAATAGTTTTTCTAGCTTAGTTATGCGTGGAAAAACTGGTGTCACTTTGTACAGCATTTCAATGCCAAGCTCTTAAAAGCAGTGCAATTGGAAATTGTAAAGACCTGGGAGGTCACCTAATAATGACTATTCCCAAGTAGGATTTTTCCCTATAGTGTGTGTGTCTATATATATGTGTGTGTATATATATTCCCTAGTGCTTTACCAAATCTTGTTTTTTAAAACTCTGCATTAATAGGACTCTATTTATTTCTCTTGGGAAATTATTGCCCATGGAAAAGGTTTCACAATAAATTTTTCCTATTACATGATAAATCAAAATTCAAATTACTAGATTCAGTTACTAACACAGAGATCCTTGGTGAAAAGTTTTGCTCCCTTACACAAACTCTTGTCTACTGCTGACTGCGTTTCATCTTTCTGAGCACTGTCACTGCTGTTGGTACGTGCCACTTCTTTTCTCGGTGGGCCTGATGAGAAGTCACTTGATTTTAGCATCCCTTTTCCTGGATCACCGTGCTGCTTGGAGTAGGGCAGAACAAACAGCAGTTTTTTAGATTCGCTGTCGTGAGTAACCTCTGTTTGCTTCCAGACACAAACAGAGGGCCCTGGGCTGAGTGCAGATGCGGGTACAAGGAGGGACAGGCATACGCTTTGCTTCAGAGGAGCAGTGTCAGGCCCTGAGAAGTCACCCCTGGAGAGTGGTGCCTTCCCCTTTTCATCTGGTCATTTATTTTTGTTCTAACATCAGTTGTCCTAATGAGGGGGTATCCTTCAATGCACGGTCAAGTCCTGGACTGAGTATTAGAAAAGGCAGGTTTTGTAATTCATCAGGATTCAGTGTTCAGAAATATCTGCCATATGAAAGAAAAAGCTCAGTAAGAATATAATGAAGATAGTCAAGAATCTAGAGAAACTTAGACCTGCAGATTAAGCATTTGGCAGTTGGTTCATATCATAATTTCTTTGAAATTAATTTGAACTACTAAACTCCTGGGTTCAGTTCTGTTCGCAGCTGGTATGAGTACAGAGGAGTGTAAATGAGGCCAGTGAGTTTAGATTAATGTTGAACATCTCAGGTAGTGCATCTGTTTGTTTAATTTATTATATGATTCCTTTGTGAAAAGAAATCCAGTCATTTCTCCATAAAAAAAAGTTATTCCATTATGCTCTTGTTCTGATAATTTTATGCCTCTCTTCTCTTTCTCTTATTTATATTTTTAAAGCTTCTGTAACCCCTATTGTGTGCTTCAAGGGTGTAGCCAGAGTTCCAAGTTTGTACAGATTATTCCACTTTATTATATATCTACCATCAAAAGGCAACCCCTCTGGGCTGGGCCATGGCACACTGGGTCAGAGACACTGGTTCAGTGCAATGTTTTGGGTATGGAAAGTGAGACAGTATCTTATGCTGAAGGAGAGCAATGGGGGAGTTCAGTAGAGAGAATGGAGTTTCTATTGTGGAAATTACTACGTGTTCTAGCTCTGGTCAAAAGTGCCATTTTTTCAGTGCTCAAGAGGATCTTCAATGATGTGTTCAATTCAAAGGTTTTCTAAACTCTAAAAAAGTTTTGCTTTTGGTATAAAACTTGTTAGAACTGAGGTTTTTTTCTTCTACATTGTAAAAAACTGCAAGTTGTTTTCTGTCAAATGACACAGAAGCTGTGGATCCCTTAATTTGTTGCTTAAACACCAACATTTTTCCAACCTCTTTTAGCAGGCTTTTTTTGGTACATCTATCCAGAAAGTCTTCCCTAGAGAGGGCTTCTCCCACTATCTGAGATGATTTTGTCAAATGCTGCCCAGGGGCTTGTTCTTGTCTCATCGTATTTGCACAGCCTATACAAATACAGCGGATTTATATCCTGCAGAATCAAAGAATAATAATTACAGATAAAGGGTCTGAATCTGTAAATCTGTATATTTCATGTTTCAAAAGCAGATTTTGGAGGAATTTGTCTGTAGTGGCTCCTGTTGATGTTGCCTGGCTTGTGAGTGCTCAGGGTCATGATTAGAGAGGAGCTGTACTTCTGTGCCTACCCTCGTCTCAGTGTCTCCTTTCAGGTATCAGATGTACGTTCACCCCTGGAAATGGGTTTCCATTTGTGCCAGATCAGGTTCTGGCCTGTCTGCTTGAGTTCATTCTGCCAGAAATTTTCTTCAAGAGTCCATCACCAGCACTACCTGGTGACCAGGCATCCATCCATCCTAAAGTGCATTTTGCCTTGGATTTAACAGACTCTAAAGAAAATATTAAAACATCAAACACTTCATGTGTGTCTTTTTTTGATGACTGGCCACTTCTCCTTCTGTGATGATCCAGGCAGGATTTTGCTGAACTCTTAGGGTGCTACAGGTCTCAAACCACCACTGTTCAAAGAAGAGTTACTCTTGCTGAAGGGAAGCTTTTTTAAGCTCTTTGGGTTCCTTTCTCTTGCTCTGTATGGAAGTGAGTTATCCTGCCTCATTTATTACTGTGTTGTTCATTTTTTACAGATAGCCCTCATTTAAGATTAAACCCCAAAAAGTAAATATCCCAGTACACATGTCAATATTCAATATTCTCTAATTGTTAAGGGACAAGGCCAAGGCATTATGCTGAGTATTTCTGAAGAAAACAGAGCCAGGGCATCTTGAGCTGATTGCTCCCAAATCAGTAGCTGTTTCCTAAAAATCATCTGTGTATTATTTCCAGCTTCTTTTTAACCTTGCTGAGTGTTAAATATTAGCCACTCTCCAAGACAGGCTGTCAGAGGTAGACAAGTATCTTTATACAGCCACTTTCTCAGGAAGCAATCACCATACCTCTGAAAAACTCCTTGGCGAAGTGGGTGTTAGCATTAAGTGCTGGGCATTTTAGAAGGTGTTGTCAAGAAGAGCACTGAATTCCACACCTGGGATTTGGAAGATTCTGCAGGAGGCCATAGAGAGAGTAAAGACAATAAAGCAATGGAGGAAGGAAAATCAACTAGGTGCAGAAGGAAGAGCAATGGCGATGACTGAAAATAGCACAGGCCCCAGTCGTGAAGGTAATTGTGACAAGACATACCTTACTTTATATTCCAGGATGATCTGTTAAAGGCAGCTGTGCATTGAGCATCACTAAAAGACCTACTCTGTCTCAATCTGATGCTTTGATCCATGTGCCTATAATTAAGAACAGAAGAGAGACCTGTGATGCTGTGTGGAGAACAGTATCTAAGCCTGGTGTGCTGACATCTATATGTTCTAAGGTGAATAGGGTGACACTGTTTCTGTAATTTATCATCTATAGTTTGGATTAAGAATAATTCACTTTCTAAGAGTTTGCTGTTTTAAAAACAACAATCGGAAAACATAGAAGAGCTTTAGATTACAAGATTCTGCAGAAGAACTTTGGCTGGCTGGTGTTTTACAGAAACTAATATAGCTTTCCTTGTGGATTTAAAAAATCACCTCTGAGGCAAAGGACATTAAATGACCAAGGTTTTCCCTTTAGTTCCTATTCCCTTCTGCTAGGTCTCTTACGTAAAGATCATCAGGCCTAAGGCTATTAATTGCTTCTCAATTAGTTTGAAATCCTCTGGATCCAAAGCTTGTTCTTTTTCATCTCCTAGCGCTATAAGAAGTGTGGGCTTGGGGGCTTTATTCAAAGTTAAATTAAAATACCGTGTTTTAGTTGGGGGCTGCATTCTGTGTACGAGCTGTCTCATTGCATGTATGTCTGTGAAGTATACTGTGAGCCGGTGCCTGGCACCCGCTCTGTATCAGTAATTGTATACAGTGATATGGGCTGTATCATGTATCCCAGCTGGTATTTCAGCCTCCTCTTAACGTCTGAAGAGTTTTAATTGGACAAAAGGCCAATTTAAAGTTTGATAATTTCAGTTTACAGGAATCAAAGATGAGCATGGAGCAAGGAGCGCAGTGTGGTTTGTTTCTGTGTGTATTCAGCAAGGGGGCAATGTATTTTCATAAGTTAAAAATGGACATTTTTCCACATCTTCATATACAAAATAGATAAAATATGTGAGCTAACGTTGAACCTCTTCAGCTTGTCTCCTATTTCTGTGTAGAGGCTCTGCTCCTCTAAAGTGTATAGGAAGAGCTGTCCATGTCAATGAAGCCTTCCAGGACATTGGCATGGTGTGGACTGATGTAGGTACATTTTCATTTAAAGCAGGAGTCTATCTCTCAATGTGTTAAAACTGTGCCTTGTCCTGTGTTCTCACTCAGGCGAAGGAACTGGAGTTCAGCTGGCACCGGACTCTACAATTTTGGCTGATAAGGTTTAGTGTAAACAAATGCAGGTCTGTGAATTATCTGGCATGAGGATCAGTTAGGGGTGCTGGCTTCCTATAGCCTTAATCTAGTTGGCTTAAATGATTTATAAACTGGCAACATGATAAATGTTGTTTTAAGTGGACAAATCACATTGAAGAGGTGTAACTTTCTGTCAGTATGTAACATGACCGCTTCTCTTAGGGGAAGAATAACAATCACAAAGAGCAGTAAGGGTAACAGGATCACAAGTAGGCATATTCCTTCTCTACAGCGTAAATCATTAGCAGGGCACTTCTTTCTTCCCTCTTTGCTTGTCCTCCTTCGTCCTTTCTTCTTCCTTCTTTTTTTTTTTTTTGTGCTATTTTCTAGTGCTTCCATATCATCTTGGAAAGCTAAACCCTCTACTTGATTTGTGCTGCAGTTTCTTCATAAATCTATGAAGCTTGTCTCCATCAAGCTGTATTTTCCATTAAAATATGGTTCCCAGGTGATTTCCAATACTATGAAAAACATGTAGCCATAAGTCTTTCACTGATTGTTTATTATCTGTTTAGGTGCTCCTGAGGATTTTGACAGCTAGGACTTGTATCATATGTAATGTAATAAAAGTGAATGTCTTCAGCATAACAGGGATAGCTGGCCTTTCATTTCTGTCTGCCAGGGCTGCATTTGCTTTCTATGTGTGGTTGGTTTTTTTTAACAGGAAACTTCGAATCTGCTCCAAATTATGTCAGATTAAACTTTGTGTTTTCTTTGCTATATAGATGAATAAAACAAAACAAAACAAAAAAAAACCCCAAAAGAAAATCCAAACAAAATGCAACAAAATCTTTCCCATTATAAACAGCACAGGAAGCAGTAACAACAAAGCTAGTATTTACTGTGGTGGAGGAGTAGATTTACTTCAGGTGGTTTCCAGCATGGACACACTGTTCCACCTCTGATTGCAGGAAATGTAGCAGGACATTCTGTATGTCTGTCTTGGATATGTGTAACAAGCATGTTGTGGGACACAATATGTAAAGCTCCTCACAGTAGCTGCCAGAAGTTAATGCTTTAAGCTACTGGTTTGTGATGAATTTTTTGAAAACTGATAGGAAATGGCTAGTAGTGTCTATCTGTAGGCAAAACTGCAGCTCTTATGCAGGCAAAGTCCTCTCTGGCCTTAAAGGGAACTTTGCATTAGGATTACAGGATCAGCGTGTATGTAAGCACTGATTATCTGGTAGTAGAGAGTAATGCTGGGCAAGGAATAAAACCTTACCTAAACTCAAACAGCATACTGTGAGTTCAGTTTACCAGTTCTACATATACTACCTCTATTACCAAAAGAGAGGTTGCATATTCTTGGCATCTGCGCTGGCATGTGCAATGCATTGCACGAAAGCCATAGCCAGCTTGGCAGGGGGCTCTGGAAAAGTTTTGCTTAGAAGAAAGTTTGACAAGGCTGGCCCTGTCACAGAGGGAAGGGAAAGAGGAGGCTGTCTTGAAGCTGGGCTAGGAGATGAGAAGTGGGCTAGCATGTATTCACTGACCCTGTGGTTAGTATCAACGCAAGTCTTGTGTGTTGTCTCATCATTTCCCCATCAGTGGAACAGAGAAGTATTGATTATTATTATAAACCAGTGCAGGACTCAGAAGGAAAATAACTCATAATTATTAGCAAGATTTGTAATTTGAAGGTTGGCTTTATTACCAGCAAGCAAAATGATTTTCTATGGCCAGGAAAACTACCCATCTTGGATTCCAGTGCCTTTGAAATATGGAATGTCCTCTCCCTGCCCTGCAAAGAGTTGTCCTTCCCAACGGTATTCATGCAGTGGTTCAGTAGATTTGATATAACCTTGGGTTTGCCTTGTATCTTCTCCAGTTGGACCTTCAGAACTGGTTGTCCAATCAGAAACTACAGTTTCCTAAACGCTTGGTAAAGCACTTAATAGTGAAAATAACTAGTTTACCTCACAACATCAATTTGAAAAATTACTCATTAATTTTTGAGGTGCAGCCGCCTTCGCTGGAGGACAGAACTACTGATCTCATCTGTACCTAAAACCTTGGCTTTGTTTGCTAGCAGGCGTGTCTGATCTGCAAATGAAATTTGGCTTACTGTCTCTGTTTCCTTATAAACACCCTTGACTGCACCTTTGGCAGAACACATGATAATTAAACAGTTGTGGCTTACACTATGCAGGCTGAAGAGAGCTGGCAGGGAAGAGTTTAGATGACTAGCATGCCACATGGAAATATTATGTTTCCCTTCTACTTTCCAGTGGCATTTACTAGCAAAATAAACTTGAAACTCTTAAAGAGCTCTGTGAGCTTAAAAAGTTTGGTGTTTGAGTTTCTTTCTTATTGTTTCCTTAATATATCATTATTATGCAGCTGGTAGACAAATAAGTCAACAGAAATGGAGCACAAGGATTTGAAGGAGCTGAGCTCTGAATTGGAACCACTACCTGAGAAATGCTTTCTTTGAAGCATCCAGTTCTTGTTTAAATATGCTAAATATACTGGATGGTTGAAATCATTGGCTTAGTTCATGCCTCCAGAGGCAGTTAACAGCAGAGTTCCACCAATGCAAATGTGCTAGACACATTTTTCACTGTTTGAGATTATACTTGCTCAAAACTGAAATAACTTCAACTATGGCAAACTGATATTTTTAGTAGTTTTTTTAAATATACTTTGTTTCAAAACAAAATTTTGTTAGATCTTTGTTTCAACTGGGTTGTTTCAAGCTGGCCATCACTAGCTAAGTAAGTCCCCATGGAGACATCTTGTTTCCTCAGTTCTTACGTTCTATGTTGCTTTTAGTCTACAGAATTGCCATTCTCTACCCTTGGTCCTGACTGTAGGGATTTCATCTTCTGAGACTCAGCCCTCCATTTCTCCACAGTGTCCAAGGAGTATTCTGAGACACACCAGGGAAATTGAACTGGGATGTCTTGAGACTTCCCAAAGCTGCGCATAACGTGTACAAAGGTTCTTCATTCCAGCAGTTGACTGGCTTCCAAATTTACTCCCAATGTGTTCTTTCAGCCTTGGTTTATAATTTTAGCACTGATTCACTGCTGAAATGAAAACCTCTTAAAGAGCAAAGGCTGATGCAGATAAAACCCTCTGGGTTATGATCCATTCATTTAGAGCCAAATGGCCCACTCGTTAATGTCATTTGCCTTATGACCAATTACTAGATATTTCCTTATTAAGCAGAAAATCACTTTTGCCTGGTGTTGTAAACCAGCTTAATAGCACTTCACCTTCTTATGCATCATAGCAGTTGAAAAAGAAGATTGGGAACATAGGGTTCATTTACTGGCCATTTCAGCACTTGAGAGGGTTATTTTATTTTATTTTAAAGTGAAAGTGGATAGTCAGAATATTTGTCTTACCTTAGTAGGGACATTAAAACTGGAAGATGTCAGAGCTTTAGCTCTGACGCTTTAAAAGGATGTTATTCCTGAATATCTTGGTGCTGTTGTTTTTGGGGTTACAAGACTGAACCCACCAGCTTGGAAGAAAGAAAAAGCTTTAATTCACCGGTTGTCTTTCTTGCCCTTTCCAAGCCAGGCCTACAAGCTCTGTTTCCACCTGTCTTAGTGCACCAGCCTTTCCTGGCTGGCTATGGGGCTCTGGTAGTCCCTGAAGGACTACACAGGTTTCAAAGCAACCTGTTTCATCCAACCTTGAACATCCACATTATAACATTCTTTTTTCAAATCAGGTCCTGTGATTACATGGCTGGGGCAGTTCCTCTTGCCTGTTCTGGGAAATTGTCATTCTCAGCTTTCCCAACCCCAGATCATTTATTCCCCTTTTTCTCTTGACAGGGAGGATAATTGCTCCATACTTTGGGTGTTTGCATGCAACATTCAGTACATATTTACTAAATACACATACTTTACAAATTTAGACGACAGCCACCTTTTCCTAGGTGAGCAAACTGTGTGCTTTTAGCATCCTATCCTAGAATACATTCTTCATGCCCCTGAACTTCCTACTCTCCTTTTTTGGTGCCTCTTTCAGTTTGAATTTGCCTTAATTCTGATACCTTAAGTGAGGGGTTTCATACCCAATGCTCCAGAATATTGTCCCATCTTCCTGGGGCCGTCATGCCTTGACTTGTGTTCTAGGCTTGTTTCCCTTCTTTATGGCCACATCACCAAGCTTGCTTGCCACCTTGTGACGACAAATATACCCAGGTCATCCACTCACTGCCAGCTGAGGTGTTCGCACTTCACTGCAAAGTTATTATTGTTACTAGTTCCTAAAAGCATTCACTTGGTACACTCATTTTTACCAGCATTTCCAAATCTCTAGCTCATCCCTTTGTTCTTGTGGAAGATGCCCAGCCTTCCTTGTATACTAATAAAGCCTCCCTTGGGCTGAAGCAGAGTTACACTCTCACCTTTGTAGCGTGCATTTAGAAGAATCAATCCATTACCTCCAGTGAGATTGTGGTCTGCATTAAGATAGCACATGTGTCGTCAGAGGAGGTACCAAGAAGAGCTCTAATGCTGGCTATGAGTGTGAACTCAGTTACTTCCAGATACGTGTGAACGTTTCCCAGTAGCAAGTTAGTAGTAGCTAATATACTCTCACAGTGGCTTTAAAAGAATCCTGTGCTCTGGACTAATCTATCTGATGGAATAGGATGAGTTTCAACTACTAAACCTTCCCTCCTGAGGCCAAATGCTTTAAAGTAGAATCTGATGCAGATCCTTATCCTAGAATTGTCGATAATGTTTTCAGAGCACGTCACCTCTTTTTCCTTTCAAATGTAGTTTATTCATTTACTGATGTTTCCAAGTCAGCTGGCGGTTAATATACAATATTGTGTAAATTGGGTGGAGCTGTTTTAATAAATAGCACAGAGTTTAGTTAAAAATTTACATTGGTATTGCTAGTGACAGCATGCAAAAGTCATAACTAGGACCCCTCCCCCCATGCACACACACACACAAAACTCAAGAATTTGGATATAAATTTCCCCAAAATTGAAGTTGATATATTTTTTGTGTGCTTTCTGACTCTGGAGCTTTTATGTTTCAGGCTTTTCTCCACTACTGTGAGCCCTAACAGAAACTTCCTTTGTTTAAATATAAACCGAGATTCTCATGTAAGCTCACCTGACTACAGGACTTGCAACTTTTTAACAGTTAAACCTACAAAATCCAAGAAGATGCACTGAAAATCATGAAATATTATTCCCCCCACCCCACCTAAAAATTTGATCTTTGCATAGGTAGACCTGAAATATTTCGCTGTTTCTTGCCATGACCAAAGTTAGTTCCCCAGGTGGTGATGCTTCTGAGAAGTGTGTGGAGTACTGCACAGTAAGAAGTTGGCCTACTTGGCACCAAACATTTAAAATGTGGGTTTGATACTGCAAATGGGTTCATGCACATGGGCACTACCACCAACATGCAGCTGAGACTCCAGGGTTGGGTTTAATAAAGGAGATGAGGCCTGAATTGTGGTAGGACTGTGGTTTTCATTGTCCAGAATTACAGGCTTTTGCATTCCTTGTTGTAGTTATGAAAATTATTTGATGCTGTGAATAATTTAGGGAACTTCAAGATTATTGGGCTGGCTTTTAATCTTGTGTTTTGTTTTGCTTTTAAACACGTTCATTTTCAAACTTGTGGTTTCCAAATGGCAACAACTGTCATTTCTCTCAGGCATAACTCAATTAAGGAAAGTCTCATGACACTTCATATTTTTTGGTTTATATGTAGAAATTCCCTGTCAAGAATAATAACATTTTCTGGTGTGAATTCGTGGGTTTGCAGACTTGGAATGTGTTTTCTATGGATCCTCATAATTTTTCATTCTAGGGTAAACATTCCTGGTTTGCTCTTTGAATATTTGGTAAAGCAAACACAAAGAAAGAGGTGAAAAGTTAATAAGTGTAAAAATGGGAATGAATGTTACAAGGAATTTCCAAGTATTTGCCTGACACTGGCTCTTGCACATCCTTTGCTTTTGCCTGAACTATTGGTCTTGCTTTAAACATTCACATTTGAGCAGCTGGATTCATTATTGAACCAACTATCAAGAACCAAGGGATATGGCCTTTATCAAATTTAATAAACCTTTGAGGACTGCAGGAAGAATACACTTGTCTTTAAAGATCAGCCTGTTCAAATGAAAACTAAACAGAAACTCGGATCAAATCGTTGCTTGTAGATCCATTGTGAAAGCCAGCTGTTTGGTGTTTTGCAATAGAAATTAGTAATTTTAACAAAGCATTATATTTCTTTTGATGGCCTACAATGTTAAGTCTCTCTTCTTTCTTTCTTTTTTTTTCCTTCTCCTTTGACATGGAGATCAGAATCTGGCCTATATGTTGTAATATGATAAGAGAAGTATACAAATACAAGCATGTCTAAATATGCGAATACAAGTCAGCCTATTAATTCAGAGAGCCTTGCCACATTTATTAATGTTCTATGTTATGAGATTAAAGCTATAACATAGAGTTATGTGAATTATATGACTTGCTAAAGAGATGTTTGTATTAACCATAGTAATTTTTAAAGGGTGGAGTGTAATTTATTGAACATTGTAAGAAAAAATAAGGTAAATGAGTTAGCTCAGGGGTGGGGCGGCAGCAAACTGCTTGTGGCGACTCTTACTCCCTGAGGTGATAGAGGTTAAATGCATTACAGAGCTTATAGGCTTGCTCCCTAGAGAGAAAGGGGGCCAGACGTTTCTAGCTGACATGTCAAGGACACCACACATTTGCCCTCCTGACTAATGGTAAGACACTGAGCTGATAGCAAGGTTGCAGTGGCAATTTTAAGTGAGAAAAATAGAACACAATAGGTGGCTCTTAATTAGAGAGGAGGGCAATATGCTGGGACAATCTTAGCATTTCAGAGGTCCACTAACTGAAGGCGTAGTGAGCTTGAGACCAATAATGCAAACTTGGAATATTATTAAAGCGTTGATGGCCAAGAAGGCATTTTAGGTGAAGTTTCCACAAACAAGCACTCTCCAGCTGAAACTTCATAAGGAAAACTTGCATATCAGACTCAGGCCTGGCCCTGCACCATTGAAACCGGCGTGCTTCTAGAAGAAACTGGTTATATAGACGGGTTTTCTCTTGTGAGTTTGGCCTCTAAATCACTAACTTTACTTAAGGAGCAGTGGGACACATGTAAAAACAGGAGAGAGATACACTACAGTGATGGAGGGGGGGATGTGTCAATGGATATGCACATAAAAAGATGCCTGGGGAATGATGGGATTACTGTGTGAAGGAGAGAAGGTTGTAAGGAGATCAGAGTACAACTGTGAGTAGAGGAAGGACTTGGAGTAGGTGGGTGGAAGAGGAAGGGGGGAGGGAGGAAGGGAGAGAGGGAGGAAGGGGAACAGGGAAGGAGCAGCCCTAGTCAATCCCAGTGTTGTGACTTAAAACAAAAAATATTTCACATTAAACTTGGGAACTCCAGACCAAGTGTTAAAAAAACACCACTTGCGTGGTGGAAACAGAGATCTAGCTGGTAGATGTTGTACAGTAAAATATTGGTGAGGCTTGGACCTGGAGAAACATAGCAAGCCAAAGCTGTGTTTCCTACTTGCAAAGCTGTTTTACCGCCGCTATTTAAATCTCATCAGAAAGTGATTTGTTTCTTTTAATAGCCTTCTAACATCACTCTTCACAAAAGTCCCAGATACAGAGGGGATTACATAGGTAAGCAGATAGTCTCAGAATATGGATCATGCTTTAGGAGAGCGATTTGGCTTCTTTATGAAAAATCCCTTGACAAGTCTTAGACATTGTCCTGAAGAGCTTGATGAGAAAATGAGGACATAATAGATAAGAGAAAAAGAAGGACTTAAAGACCACCACCACTGTTCCAGGGAGCAATAATTTCTGCTGCACTGAGACAGAGGAAGTGAAGGTGTGAGTTTTACGTGTTGGCTAGAACTGGTTTTGAGCGTAGCTGCTTGGTAACAGCGGTGTGCAAAATGTTGCAATAGATCACACTGAAAGTCAGGTGGAAGGAAATGCTCCATTGATTTAGGTACATGACACTCACGCAGTAACAAAAAGCATATACCTGCTTATACTCTGCCAGGCTCCTGCCTTTCCAGCTACCTCTCTTGCCCAACAAGCCTCAAGAATGCACACTCCCTTAATCCTCTGCTGGGAGGTTTGGGGCTCGGTGGAAGAAAGGACCTTTAGCAGTAGGAGGGAGGGTTGTTTGGAGAATGAAATTCAGTAAACTCCAACCTCCAAGTGAACCTGCTGGGGCTGATTTGCTGCCAGCCCTTGGGAGCAAAACTGCAGCACTCAGTTCCTGAATCCCATCAGCTCCCACAGCCTGGAGGGTTCACACCGCTCTATCTGGCACCTCTTCCCATGTCAGAAGAAGGCATTGTGTGTGTGATTTCAACATGCTTCTGGTTTTGTTCTAACTGCCAAGAAACACTAGTTGTGTTATTATGAAATGATTGAGGAGTATTTGCTCATACAAATTATTTGTTTTAAGAGTTTAGTAATTAAATGTCAACACACAGTGTTGGTGTCTGAAAAGCTCTCGGGTGAAAGCCCTGCTCTAACTTGAAACTATAATATGCTGTTTCTCTTCCCTCAAAACAGATTTGTTTGAAACACCCTATTCAGTAGAATGCATCTCGCTGTAACATGCACGGTCTTTGGCCTTCAAAGGCACCCTTGTGCAAAGGGCGTGTTGCATTAATTTGTTCAGCCAATTTAGGGTGTGTGGCATTAATTTGTTTGGCCAATTTGTTTAGAATCTGGCAGAGCACATGCACCCAGTGCAATGTTTGTGCATAATGCCTGTGTCATCTCTACACCAGATCTCAAGAGCAAGAGATTTACTGTGTGATGCCTGGACACACCTTGACTCCGTGCTCAGGAGAAACAAAGGTAGGAATTGAAGTGACAAGGTGCTTGTTGAGGGTGTGTATGAAGATGCTTTTTATACTTTGAATGACTGATTTCCACACACACTGCCAGAGCTGCAGGAGTAAGTTATGGTATGAGTGCCATTCACTGCCATCGCTGCCTGTGGTCACCTGGGACCCAGTGGGGTAATAACTGTAGCCACAGGAAGCCCCACTTTACCTCAATGGAAAGCCACACACAATTCAATATGACATGACAACCTTTTGGTGCAATAGGGTATAGCTCACTGCAGATTGTTAATGCTGTGCCCATTTAGCCTTTGCTTTACATAGAAATAATTTATTTTAATCCTATGGAATTTTGTATGATGCTTCTCTCTTATTCTTGTTTCCTGTAATGCTCAAGATGGATGGTAACGTACTTTCCAAAATATTTCTTTGAAAGGACAACTAGTTATAATTAAAAATTACAGAAGTTACTGAGGTCTTATTTAAAAATAAGCAACTGTTGTTCAAAATGTGAGCACCCACAGACTGCAACAGGAGCTTCCAGACATCCAGCACTAGGCTTTACATTGAGTTGTTGATGAAAAACCTTGTCTTTATTATTATTATTTTCTTACTGAAGAGGCAACAAGGCCTGGGACTAGAGCTGATGAGAAAGACTGTAACATTTTCTATTTTCCGTTGAAATTTATTTTTCACAAAAGACTAGAATACCAGCTAGCTTTCTTCAGAATTTAGGCTAAATGTCCTGAGATTTGTGCTGTCATTCTGGGAACACATCTGTATTCTGAGAAAGACAGGCAATGAGGTCAGTGACATCATGGCAGAGCTTGTTCTTCACTTAAGTCAGATTTTTTCACGCTGGGTGTTTACACTGCTGAATTTAACAGAATAGGTAAGTGCAACAAAGGGTACCAGGCCCAGATGTCTATTCATCTCGACCTTCATATACACATACATCTTGTGAGCAGGGTGAGAATTTTGTGAAGTTTGTAATGAAGTCTTTACACAGTGCATTAGGAAAACATGTACAAAGTCACCAGGCTTATTCACTGAGCACCTGGGAGTGAGGTCTCACTGAGATGCTGGAGACTGGAAGATCTGCTTTCCACAGCATGTGTGAAACACAGAAAAAAGCAGGTACACAGAAATGCTCCTGTTTCCCAGAATAAGACTGCACCTTTCAGAGTGTGTTAAGGACACTAACAGATGACCTACAGTGAGCTATACACTGTGCAATCTAAAGCCAAGGGTTTTATGTCAGGCTTAGAGATTTTGAATGGTAACACACTTTTCAAAGAGCCTCAAAGTAATTAGCCTTTTGCTCCAAGTTGACACACTTACACTTTTAACATCAGGAATAAGGAAAAAGACTAAGGCTTCTACCCTCAAATCCATAGCAGCTTAGTCGCTTTCACCTCGCTGGTTTTGTTATGACAGCTCTTTGTTTGGCTGATAGCGAGTGGTGTTTTGAATAGAAGTGCTTTTGCTGTGTGCTTTGCTACTTTCCCGTAATAAGGGAGGACTTGGAGGTTATGCAGCAAGGTGCTAATTGACATTAACACTCAAGACAGGAAATGCTGACACAATTTAAAATTAACATCCTGTCAATATACTGCTGACCTGTGTTAAATGTGTGCTTTGTCAAACTTTCAGAATTAGAGAAACAGTATAATGCTGGGAGTATTGCTGGTCTTGAGAAAACTACATTTAATACAGTGAGAAGTTACCCAAATGTTTTCCATTTTACCTTACCTTTTCTCAAAGAGGGAAAGTTAAATTTTGCCTCAAAAGGTCAAATACATAACACAGTGTGAGAGCTAAAAATGATACTGTATTTTTTTATGGTTGATTACTAAAAGAAACTGTCCTTCAGTTCTCAGTTTATTTTAGATGTTGCCTTACCAATGACAATGACTCCTGGAAAAGGATTTTACAAAAGACTGTAGGAGATATATGGCATCTTGCACCAAACCAGGCTATCCTGGTAACCTACCTAAAAATTAAAAAGAAAAAAAAGGTTGACAGAAAAAAACATACAGCAATGGACCATAAAAGTGACTCCTTTGCAAGTGCATTATTTATTCCTTAGCAAAGCAGCTATGAGGATATTTCAACTTTCTAGTGACTCCTAGGAGAATTGGAGAATGGAAAATGGTATCATGCCACTAGTTCTCAAAAAAAAATAGTTACCAGGTGAGGTAGTGGTATTGATCAATCGTCATTAAAAGGTACACAAGTAATCTTAAAACACAATGCAGCTCTGGGATGATGCTGTACTCTTCCTTTTGTTTATAGAGGACAGTAGCTAATTTCATACAAAAACTGTCCCATTGACTGCTCACGTGAGGAGCTCTGGTGGTACTGGCCTAGCGAGTGGCCCACCCACTGACTGTTATGTGGCTTTGAAGAAACAAATGGTGCTGTTTGCTGTCAAGCAAGTCAGAGCCTTTGCTTTGGAAAGGTGGAAGGCACGAGTCAGAATAATGCCGAATAAGAGAAACAGAGCATGCTTGGGTGTGGTTGGATCTGTGGAGGAGGCTGTTTGGTGAACATTAATCAGAGGCTGTCCCAGGCATTAGGAACAGCATGAAAAAAGGCACTAAGCCAGGAAAAGGTGATGAAGAAAACGGAAGTAATTGGAGAAGACTGGGCTGCATGGAAGGAGCAGGAGGTGGAGCAAGACAGCTTGAAATGAGAGATGTTGGTAGGAGCAGACCTGTGCAGGCTCAGGGAGTGTGGAAATGTTTCAGGAAGGTGGTGCAAGGTACATATCACTCCTGGCAAACTTCCTCTAAGAAAACAGTAAGTGGGTGGCCTGTTGCTATATGCGTTTCCCACTGACGGTTCCTGGGAGCAGGCCAATATTGTGTGTTGCAGTTAAGGTTACAGCGAGATTGGAAAAATATTGGCTGTAGCCCTGGTTCTGCAAATTGTTTGCACAGGGCATCTATTGCTGTTAGTAACAGAGTGCTCTGAAAGGAGTCGGTTTCAGATCATGTGTATGAAATGGGGAAGATGCTCCCATGGGGAGACACTGCCCTACTGGAAAGGGATTCTTTAGAGTAACTAGCCACATTAGGTGGAAAATCCCTAAAGCAGTAGTCAACAGGCGATCTTATTCCATGTTACGAGGTACTAGTTGGGCTTGTAGGATGGCTCCTCTGAGCTGAGGTGGAAGAAAATGAAAATTGTAAGTGGAATGTACATTGGAGACTTGGCCCTTTTCTCTGAAATTGTTTGGCGAAGGACTCTCAGAACAAAATAGTCACCATCAAATAGGCTGTGTTTTGCTCTATCAGTCCTTTCCCACAAAAAATAAAGTATTCTTATTCCGCCACACCCCCCCCCCTTTTTTAAAAAAAAAAAAACCAGAGTAGTTTCTTAGTAAGAAACTCGACTATCATGGTCACACTGTGCTCTTGGGGAGAAAAAAAATCGCCTTCCACTATAAAATGTTTACATTGGCTGCTGAGGTTTCTCCTGATTTCCTCTGTTGGGAATGAATAATTAAGAAGTGAACTGAGGTGAAAAAGGCCTCTATGTGTTTAAGTCTAATGTAACAGCTTTCCAAGGACAAAGCTTTTAGTACATAGAAAGGTTTCTCTGTCAAGCAGATGAATTCAATAGCTAAGCAAGATGCCAAGAAGAGGAGTCAAACAAAGCAGAGAATTCCCAGTAGGAAGCTTTTAGTATGCACTTATGACAGGTATTGCATGAAATAGATGCAGAGCACACATGTGTGGGACATACAGGCAACACACATAAGGTGTTAATAGTCTAAGCTGATGCCAAGGAAGAAAAAGAGCAGGCAGGGTCAGCTACTGTTTCCTGAGCTAAATGTTCCTTTTCTTATGGTGGTCAGAGCCAGAGGTAGTTTTACAATGTGCAAAACATGCACTTGTAATTAAAATGAAACTCACACTGACAGAGAAAGGGGATGGCAAATGTTGACCTCACATGCTGCATCTGTAGAGCGTTTGGGGACGCATTCTTTCAGCAAAAGTGATGTTGGCTTTTGATATTCTTTTTTAATAAAGGGTGAACAGGAATAAAGTTCTCTGTTAATTTATATGCACTGTATGAAACCATTTCTCAGGAGAAGGCAGTGCCAATGGTACTTTAGAATAGAGAACTACCTCACTAATTTTTTATTTTCTATCCTTCTATTTGAAAATGGGGATGTTGCCATT
This sequence comes from Phaethon aethereus, assembly GCF_964289735.1. Lineage (NCBI taxonomy): Eukaryota > Metazoa > Chordata > Aves > Phaethontiformes > Phaethontidae > Phaethon > Phaethon aethereus. Next base: position 4,988,720 of record NC_138589.1, on the reverse strand, counting down.
GCTTGTAAACAGTGGAAATTAAAACAGTAAATAGGAGAAAGAAACAATAGAAAGGTTTTACTTGTCTGTTCTGCTTGTTTTCTGCTGTTAGGCTTTTCAATGCTATGTTCACATAGTTATTTAGACAGGTAGGTTCCCAGTGTACCTTACTAACACATCTACCCAAGTTTGGCTTGTAAATCCCTTTGAAAATCTGCCCTTCTCAGACACACCTTGGCTAATAAATGTGGGCCCACAGAGAGAAATGTGTGGCACGTGTCAGAACCAGTGTGCCACTGACCCTCCTTGATCGTGGGTGGAAAGGCAGTCTATGAATAGGGAGGCTCAGATCCTCAGCTGTTGAGTCGTGGCTTGAGCTGTGCTTTTCTGCTTGCCTGGGAGAAAAACCTCTCCCCTCGTCTTTTGATTTTACGATTCTTGGGGAGGACAGGAAAGTCTGCTCCCTGCTCCCAGTCCTCCTAGAGTTTTTAATCCCCTGCACTAACCAAAGAATCAACAAATATATCATCTTCCTCACAGCGAGATAAGATCCTTGTTGGAAGGCAGAGTGCTCTGCCTCTTAAAACTCATGCATAAAAGGTTAATTTAGAGTGTGCAGATATCTGTGTATGTTGAGCAAATGGAGAGCTGGAGGGATTCTTTTTATTCCTCCCATTCTCTTAGCGTTGGCTAGTGAGTGCAGGTTGAACGTATGACTTTACGTTATGGAGCACCTCTCCATCACCCGGGCCTTTTGTCAATTCACCAAATGTGACAATTACAGCATTTCAGAGATGAGACTTTCTAATCCTATTACTCATTCATCAACCTGCGGATGATAGCAGAAGCCAGATCGAACAGTGCCAAAAGAGCAGTGAGGAGCCTTCTCCAGTGCTGTGAAACTAGGCTTAGCTCAGGCACAATAGGTGTGTAATTTAAGGTTTTGTTGAGCTGAAATCCAATCACATACTTGACTGGTAGATCACAGAAAAACACAGACAAAAAGAATGAGATAATTCTACCTCACACAAACACTTGAATCCGGCTTTGACTTAATAACAAGTGTGTGATCAACCTTACACTGTTTCTTTCATTATTTTTTTTATTTGAACCTAGAGATGGGATGGCACTGAAATACTTTACTTACTTGGGTATCAGCCAATAATATTTAAAAAAAAAAAGTAGCAGAAGGAAATGGAGGAACTTGCTCAGACAAATCGAAAAAGTACAGATGCTCATTATATGAAAATGAATATAAAAATTTAACTTCTGGGCTTAGCTCAGTGCTATCTTGTCAGCATCTGGTACCTATTGCTTTCCCAATGATGGAGAGGATCTAGCAGAAATATGAGGAGAACAAAGCTACAAAAGTTAAATCTTGACTATAGAAGCAAACAGTATACTGTGAACCTTACTGCGTGCTCGCTCTTTCAACTAAAATACTCCTTTTACTTTGTCCTATTTCAGACACATGTTGCAATTGCAAGAGTAACTGTGGGAGTGCTAGTGGGTGGGTGAAGCGGGTGCCAAGGTGCTGCTGGTCACACAGCTGTGTGCAGGGGAGTGGGAGGAATGAGGGTCTCATCTATATTTTGTGGAAAGAGGAAAGTGGATTCACTCTGTTCTGTGTTTAAAGAGATAGCTTGTCATTAGATAGTGTATTATTTAGATTCAGTCTTGTAAAGGAGAGTGTTCAATAAAGCCTGCTCTAGGAGGGGCCTTTATGTATTAACAAAATTAATTGTAGGGCATGTAAGTTAAAAGTTTTGGAAAGAAAACTCTGCAATAGGAACATTCACATTTATGTCCATCACTATCATCAGTGCCTGTTCTTCCATATAGTGTAGCGGTCCAGCTTCTCTGGCCAAGTAAAAGGCCTCCTCTGTCAAGACCAAACTTCAAAAAATACGTTTCCATAGTTTTGGTGTCAATCTTGAGCTCTTTGAACTATCAGGTTCAGTGGGATTAACAGTGCGTGAAATTCAGTGCTAGCTTGTACGTGTCATGAACTGGACACTCAGAAGTATTAGAGACCCCAAACTAGAGGAGACATTAAAAACAGGAGTACATGTTTTTAATTCCTAGCATTTTCCACTGCTAGGAAAAATGGCAAAAAGGTTGAATGCCTCAGATCTGGCAGAGGACCAAGTGCTCTAGTATAGTGGTTGAAAAAAAATTTTTTTTTAAGTTTGCAGATCAGGAAATGCCTTCAAGCCACATGACTTGAATTGATATGTGAGGCTCCAAATACCTCACAGCCAGCTACAGGACCATTGGGTCACTAATGTGCAACCAGCACAGTGGCAGCCCATGAACATGGCCAGGGCATAATGCACATGGAAACCAGTTGTCTGAGCTAATCTGCAGCAACAGGTAGCACTTTGTGCTGTCCTTGTGCCAAAACAAAGGAGCCAAGCCCTGGTGTCAGTAATGTAGTGACTGGGGAAAAAAACCCAAGAAGCTCAGAGATATAACAAAGGAAGGGGAATCCTGGGGGGTCAAAGAGTTAAAATGAGGTTCGAAGTTTGGCGTTAGTCGTGAGAGACCAAAATCCAGGCAATGTTTTGCTAAAGAAAAAGTAAATAAATTACTAATTTGCAGGACATTAGACTCAAAAGCATAAAAGAACAACATCAATGGAGAGATTATTTTTTAAAATAAGTTAGTTAATGGGGGAAAATCCCACAACAATGAAACTCATAGTCAAACATGACAGAGAGAGATTTCAGTGGTTTGTAGGAATATGAGGAGATTGAGATATATTCCAAACAGAGGGGGGAAAGAGAAGACATCCACAACACAGTATAATCTGAGAAGCTCAAATGGAGTCTAATGTGGTTCCCAAACTGCAGAGATCTCATAAACGTAAAGGTTCCATTCAGCAATATAAACTCTGATGTTTGACCAGACAATTGCCTTGCGGGTATTAGCTAAAATAGCCTCAGCTTTAAAATTGAAATATGAACTTCTGGAGGCTTTGGTAGTTGATTTCCAGTGATACTGAGACGACCAATATGAACAGCGGTGCTGGATATATCAGCATCCCTAGGATCCCTATTCCCTCTTTAGGAAGAGACTGGTGATTTTGGCTGTGTTTATCCAGAGACATCCTCTCATCTAAAAACATTCTTTCCCTTTGGTTTGCAGCTCTAGATAGCTCAGCTGTCTTTCACCAATGTGAAGACAGGTATAGTTTTGACTATACTTTTTTTGCCTGTCAAAAAGCCAAACAACGTGGTGGTTAATGGTGCGTAGCAGAGTTAGTGCACTGGGGTGGTGGTGCTGCTCCTCCGATGTGGCGTTTGCAGGGGTGATCCCAGAGAGGCTGGATCCTTCCTTGGCTTGGGGAGTGTCTGTGCAGGATAGCATGGAGGTTGCTGTCGTCTTCTGTGTTTTGGGGAGGATGCATCAGGCATTTACCCTCTCACCCGGCGGGTGGGTTTAGAATTCCTTTTTCTAGTAGAATACAGTTTGGGCTCCTTTGTGCTGTGAGCCTCAGCCCCCGAGTGGCAACCCACTATGGAGCAGACCCCGAGGGTGAGCGACAGTTACGAGAACAAATGCAGTTGTCGGTGGTCTCTGGGGGCTGCAAGTGCTCTGTGTGGGAGCTGTTTGATGTCGCTGACCTCACACTGAATCAGGAAGGAGGAAACTGCATTCGGCACCATCTGTATAAGTACATCTGCTAATGACCTGGGTCTGGTAAGGTGTATATGTAGATGCATGCACAGTTCAGCACTTCAGCAAGTGCTTTCCCTTTACAGACATGCATGCACACTGATACTGTGTTTTTAACAGGTATGCTCTTTCTTCTGCTTTTGTCCAATACAACGAAGACAGTGAGATCAACCAGCTTACAAACCGTTCTGTCTTCCTGTCCAAAAAGCAGTTTCCTTTGTGTGCTCCAAATACAAGAACGTAAGGACCTGTTTGGTAATATTGTCAATATGGTCCCTTAAACTCCATGGGCTCATTGTCTCCCCACACCAGCTCTGTGTCGCGGGTCTCTGCTGACTTCAGCAGGACAGCATGTGGGGACAAGAGCCAGCTTGGTAAGTTGCCCACGTACTGCACATCTGTACTGGGTGTCTGTGGCCAGGTGTTGTTAGCGGGCAGAGGCTGCAGGGGTGGCCCCATGCCAGACAAAGCCGGAACCAGCTCCGCAGCAGACCCAGCGCAGGGCACAGTTGACCCCATCAGCGAAGCTGGTGGCACCTCTATGAAAACCTATTTAAGAAAGGGCAGAATGCTGCACAGGCAGTGTGGAGAGAAGGGGGGAAAAAAAGTGTGAGCGCACCAAAGTCGGTGAAGAAGAAGGGGGAGGAGGTGCTGCAGGTGCTGGAGCAGATATTTCCTTGCAGCCCATGGAGAGGACCATGGAGCTGCAGGTATTTCCCTGCAGCCCATGGAGGACTATGCCAGAGCAGGTATCTACCTATCCAGTGCAGTTCCTATGCTGGAGCAGGTGGACATTACCTGAAGGAACTGCAGCCTGTGGAGATCCCACAGAGGAGCAGGTTCTCCTGGCAGGAGCTGTAGCCTCCATGGAAAACCCACACAGGAGCAGATTTATTCTGAAGTACTGCAGCCCACTGAAGGATCCATACTGAAGCAGGGGAAAAGTGTGAGGAGGAAGGAGAGGCAGAGAGGAATTGTTATGGACTGACTGCAACCCCCTATTTGCTCTGCGCTGCTCGGCTGAGAGAGAGGCAGAGGAGTTGGGAATGAAGGAGAGAAATTGAGCCTGGGAAAAAGAGGTGGCGTAGGGGAAGTTGTTTTAGTTTTTGTTTCTCATTATCCAAATCTATTTTAATTTGCAATCAAATTAATTTTCCCCAAGTCCAGCCTGTTTTGTCTGTGATAATAATTGGTAAGTGATCTCCCTGTCTTTATCTTGACCCATGAGCTTTTCCATCTTATTTTCTCCTCCTGTGCTGTTTAGGAGGGGGAGTGAGAGAGTGGCTGGGTGGGCATCTGGCCAAGGTCAACCCATCACAACAATATTTGAGTTTCAGTAGAAAGAGGGATCTGAAGTTCAGTTGTGTAACTTTAACCAAGAAGCATAAATTAAATATTCTTGTGTCTACCTGGAGTGTGCAGAGTGTTCAGTCTTGGCACTCTCCAGGCACTGAGGTGGGGTATGTGTTACAATGCAACAGATTTGTTCCTTCTCTAACTTCTCAAGTCAAAACAGCCAGGACAAACACCACTTCTTCCGCCTTGTCTCTCTTCCGCCTTGTCTCTCTTCCGCCTTGTCTCTCTTCCGCCTTGTCTCTCTTCCGCCTTGTCTCTCTTCCGCCTTGTCTCTCTTCCGCCTTGTCTCTCTTCCGCCTTGTCTCTCTTCCGCCTTGTCTCTCTTCCGCCTTGTCTCTCTTCCGCCTTGTCTCTCTTCCGCCTTGTCTCTCTTCCGCCTTGTCTCTCTTCCGCCTTGTCTCTCTTCCGCCTTGTCTCTCTTCCGCCTTGTCTCTCTTCCGCCTTGTCTCTCTTCCGCCTTGTCTCTCTTCCGCCTTGTCTCTCTTCCGCCTTGTCTCTCTTCCGCCTTGTCTCTCTTCCGCCTTGTCTCTCTTCCGCCTTGTCTCTCTTCCGCCTTGTCTCTCTTCCGCCTTGTCTCTCTTCCGCCTTGTCTCTCTTCCGCCTTGTCTCTCTTCCGCCTTGTCTCTCTTCCGCCTTGTCTCTCTTCCGCCTTGTCTCTCTTCCGCCTTGTCTCTCTTCCGCCTTGTCTCTCTTCCGCCTTGTCTCTCTTCCGCCTTGTCTCTCTTCCGCCCTCTCTTTGCTCTGCCTCCCACAGCCCTTTGCTCTGCAGTGGCAGACCCAGCTGCCTCACTAAAATCCTGCTCTCTGCAGTAGCCTTTAAAAGGTCAGCTGCCATGGGCCAGTGGTAGATGGTTTTGCATGACTCCTTCCTTTTTGTCTTCATACTCTTTCCCTCAGTTCCTTGTCAAACTCTAAGAAAAGCTCTTTAGGGCCATGGAGCTGGGGGCAGGTTTGTCCTCGAAGAAATTTAAGTAACATGTTTCTGTCTCTGTAGATCCCAGACCATTGCTGTCTGTTATTGTAAGGTGTCAGACTCTGTATTGGTTGGTAACTAACAGCAACAACACTTAACGAAGTTGAGTGAGGATGATGTTTAAGCATTTCTCATCCCAAGGAGCTACCATGGCAGCTGTGGAAGGCTCCTACAGTCTGGATGTGCTTTAAATAACCTCTCTCACTATGGTTCACATTAAAAATTTTGATTATCTGTCAGACTGCTGCTCCCCTTCTCTTGAGCTATCAGAGTTGCAACACTCTGTAGAAGTCATTTACTTGCCAGCGGTACTGTTAGCCCTTTGTGAACAATTAAGCTGAGGTCGGAGGTTGTAATATATCAAATTTGCGTACTGTATTAAATTGTATTTTTACTGAAAGGAACTTTTTGTCTCTTTTATCAGGAGGAAAATTAAGCTGTGAACTGGAATTCCATCAGGCTGTCTACTGTGAAGCCTGTGGCTTTAGCAAAGGGGCAGCAGTGGTCAGAAATTACACTCAAAAGGTAAATTTATTTCTTTTTTATTAAAAAGGATAAGTTATGACCTGTACAGTATATCTTAAAGGAGGAGGGAGGTTAACATGATACACCGTATTTTCACATTTCTTTTAAAAAGGCTGATCTTGTACAGAGAAGTTCTCGATAGAAGGGAAAGGAGTGCTGAGCTACCGCTGAAGTTGCAGGGTACGGACGTACTCACCCTTCATGCCTGCCCCACTGGCGGCAGCCTGTTTCTGGTTACTAGATGAAATGTTGGAAGTTCTCTTCTGGTCTGAAAAGGTCATGGAAGTGTGAGCTAAATATTCTGCCTGTCTAATTATAAATGGACAAGGGGTTCAGAATAGGCTTTCGGAAAATACTTTCCCTTTAATTCTGGAATTGGAAGTTTCTTGAGGTTAAGTTTTTAAAACCTTTGAAAACACATCTTCAGCGTGGGCCTCTTCTCTCACTAAACCCACTAGGAGTTTTGCTGGTTTGGATCACTTTCAAAAGTTCTGTTCAAATTTACTGTCTTTGTGAATTTTTGCCATTCTAAAGAATTGTTATTTATTTAATGAATAATTTTATATAAAACCAAACTACAGTGAAACCCTGTGTCATTCCCTGCTTTCCAGAGAGCAGGTATTTTGGGATCTAAACACCAAGTTGGCAATTCCCAGATGTGCTGGATATCTGTTCAGCACCTAGCCAAAATGATGCTGCCTTGCATCTCTCCTGGGCTGTATTCTATACTTTAGGGTTGTCTTTTGGACCTAAACATGCAAGTATGTGCTTGTTCTTTTCATATGGGTATAAGATGGCCTTTTCTGTCTTGCACATATACCAAAATATATGTGCAAGTCTCAGTAACTTGCATGCTGATCGTGTTGATGTTTACGCAACCTGCTTTGTTTGCATGCAGCTGCCCAGCTGTGGTTTACACACGGACATGTTTGATTTTGTGCGCAATGGCTGATGATATCAAATTAGACTGCAAAGATCCAACGACCTTTTCATTCTTCTGTAAGATTAAAGGTTTGCCCTGCTATATTTGGCATGGATTTCTCCTCCCCTCTTTGCTGCACAGTGTTACGTTCCACTCATCCATATCTCCTGTGTTTCCACCCTAAAGAAGGTGGAATTTCAACAGCGAGAAAAGGGATTCGGTTGTGTTCTGCATAATTTGAAAAACACCCTGTGGGATGAATTGTGCAATTTTAATATTCATTATCTCAAATGTAGACAATTGAGTAGACTATAGTAGGAAAGACTGATTAGCAGATCACTGAAGATATTTTTTCAACTTGGCACATTATTTGGTGACAAGCAAGTAAAACAGTTTCTCAAGACCTGAATCTTTGGTATTCAAAAATGCAATGTAACGGCTGTGTGGGAACCATCTGTCAGTGAACACATACGTGGGAGCTCACAAGACAGAACTTACTTGCTTTATAAGTCTTAGGCCTTACCAGTTAGCAGCTGAGACCAAGAGATTTCTGTTGCTCCCTCCAACTCTAAATGAAAGACTGGTTCAGAAAGGAGAGGGGAAAGGGAGCATGCAATCAGTTCATAAAGTGAATGGTAATGTTTTAATTACAATTCTATTGTTATTCTTCCTATTTGGCTGTTTGGGGTTGTATAGTTTTCATATTAATTCCTTTAATTCTCACAAAGGTTTTGTTGTTGTGTTTTTTTTGTTTTGTTTGGCTAAAGTTTGACTCTAAAAAGTGGGTAAACTTGTCATTAATTGACTATAAGGGAAAGAAAGAAAAAAGGGTTGTTTTCCCTACACTTGAAGATTTCTGCCGGGTAAGGATACATCATGGGTATCATTTTGCGGAAATACATACACAAAGATTACCTTTTTTTTGTAGACAAGCCTAAGTGAAATTGTGTGGCACACCTTTGGGAGTGTAATGAAACTTAGCCAAACAAAAAACTCCTCTAACCATCACCCAATGCAATCAAAGTGAACTGATAATTTTTGTAAAGGCTGCAGTTATTGCCAGTTCCTTTCTTCAAGTGAAGCTTTCCAGGGAATTCGTTCTCTTAAATACTCAGTGAAATACAACACTACATACTGGGTTAATTCCTTTCCTGTGGAAGACATGTATTCACAATATTTTTTGTTTGTTTCTTTTGAGCAAATAACATGTAATTCATAGCAGACTTCCAGCTCCTGTGAAAGAGAGGAGTTGCCCCACACAACCTTTGCATCTAAGGAAGTAAGTTGATCCCCTTATAGAAACGCTATCACAACTACAGTCTGCCTGACTAGTTCTTTATGTTCTCCTGTCGAGCGTTATTCTCATTACATGGACACTTATCAAGGTTTTGTGTCAGTATGGATTAGACTCATAAGAGCTGAGACAGTGGGCAAAGCTGCAGCGTCTTCCATCTCCGTAGCTGCTTTGAGAGGAAATGGGATTCCACTTCTTGCTCTGAGGTCAGGACGGTGTTAGAGGTCTTTCTGCAAGCCTAAGCCAACTGCAGGTATTCTTGGGAGATGCACATGTACTGGAGCAGACTGAGGTAGTGCATGAGCATGGGCCAGGGCTTGGAAAATGGGGTTAAAGTTGATTTGAGGAACATTTTCTGTTATTGTAGAGTTAAAGCCATAACAACCAATTCAGGTAGTAGCGCTCTGATGCCTTCTCAGAATTACAATGTTCTGTGCACCTACTGCACGTGATCAGGGAGCAGAGGGAGTCCACTGCAGACTCCATTCATGTAAGCTGTCTCCAGCTGTCACTAGAGATACTGAAAAGCAAGTCACCATCACAGGTATTTCCTGCTGCCGTCAGATGATGTGTAGTGACTAAAAGGGCTGCCAAGGATGAGAAAAGAACAGGCTGCAACAGCCTATAGTGTGTGTTGTATATTAATAAGTGTATCCTGAGATTTTTCAGAGTTATTTCCGTATTCATACATACTATATTTTAATATGGTGGTGCTTGCCCATCTGCTATTTTTCCTAGCCTGTGCTGTCTCCAGGCCTGAGAACTTCATCCTTCCATTGTGTTCTGTGTCACAGGCATAGTATAATGGCAAACCAATTCCCTTGCTTCCCTAGTTAATGAATAGTCTCTAGTTTTTCAGGCCGGAGTGTTAAAGAAAGCCTAGCTTTTAGCTATTAAAAATATTCAGTGATATTTATGACAGATTTTCCACTTCTTCTTTCCTGCTGCACATAATCTTCAAGATCATTAACGGGAAATTCTGAGATTTTCCATGCTCAGTGCTAATGTAGCACTTGTTTCATAATGAAGCTTGAAATGGTGGGGTTTTGCTCTGCACACGATTAATGCTAAAGTCCACATCCTTATCTGATAGAAAACACCAACAGCTCCACTGAAGTAAATGAAGTTAGGATAATTTGCATCGGTTGGGGATGTGGCCCTATATCTGTTTGACATTATCGTGCCTGCAACAGTGTAGACACCAGCTGGGGTGCTGTTGTTTCATTCCTATGCGGGTTAGGAAGGGCCTCACTGGGGGAGAATGAAAGTGGAGAATGGCCATTGCTAGCACAAGTTAGGAATGAGCTGTTTGAAGTACAAGAAGTTTGAAATAAAAAGGAAAACTCACCATAACATAGTAAGATGCAACTGAAAGGACATGAACTTAGTGAGGTTGCTCCATGTTACTCTAGAGGGATTAGTGCTCAGAACAGCTCTTCCAGCCCATGTCTGTGATCAGGGATGGGAAACTTCTCCCATGCCCTGGGGTTTTCAGGTCAAACTAAACTGCTTAGAGGCTGTATCTCAAAGCCATATGGAGGCTCTAACTACTACTGTGTGAAAGGCCCTGTTTCTCAGGTGGAGCTGGCACGAACCAGTTCTTCAGCAGCTGCGTTGGCTTTCTATTTGCATTTGGATGAAAACCAAGAGGTTGCTTTTTCTTTTTCTGACTTTGAATATAACTATCTCTCCTCCTTTGAGCTTCCCTACTTCTTAAACATTGATGCTGTTTGCAGTGCTGTAGCTACCTGGTCCTAGACTTTTGTTTCAGAACACTTGTGCCATAGTATTCTCCACCAGAGGAGTCTTGCTAGAAGCGCTGCCTCCCCTCCAGCCCTGAGGAGAATACATCTTGTCTCTGTGACACAATGTAAACTTCAGGGATTGTCATTCTGTCCAGCGTGACTGAAATAGCCATAAATACGGTATGCATTTTTAGTAGGTTGCAATTATGTTCCTTGAGCGAAGAAAGAGAGGCTATACAGCAAAAGAAATAATGTTTTTACTCCTACTTCTTTCCCTTAGTATAACTTTTTGCAGTAGTTTTTCATTAATAATCTTCAATAAAATAAAACCTTATAAATGCTTGAACCAGCTGCTGTTAAAATAAGAACAGAATTCCTCTTGAGTTGAATGAGGTCAGGCTGGGGCTACAAGTGAAGGTCAACACAATTTTTAGTTACTTCTCGCTCCTTTTTGCCCTATCTGGCAGTTACACACAAGAAAGTTGGCCAGCTGTGAGATGGCGATTCAAGAAGGATGGCTATGCCTCAGAATCCATTGCTCCAGCTGTCTCAGGCTGTTCTGGTGAGCCAGAGGTTTGTGCTCTTCAGCCCAGGGATAGGGAATTACAAATGTGTGCTGAAATAGTAGTCAGAGTTCAGGGTGAGGACACAGTAGAACAAAGCCCATTGGTATGGGAGAATTATAATAAATGGCATGAACAAAGCATGATCTCTTCAAATTCTTGCCAAATGTGACTTGTGATTGTCACTTTTCTTGGGAATACAGCATTGCTATCAAAAAAAAAAAAAAAAAAAGAGAAGCTGGTGATCTCTTTGGAATTAAAGGTTTAGGGTATGACATGGGGAATTAGACATGGCCTCCCGTTAGCAAGAATGTTGACCTCCGTGCATAGTTCTGAAAATAAGCCCTATCTCCAACTTGTTTTTTTCATTCCACTGAAGAACAGGCATAGATGTCACTGAGAAAGAGAGTAGATCTCACGACTGGAAACTTCTGATGTTGTCTTCAAATGCAGTTGTAAAACTGAGTGATGACATATAGGTGTCTGCACCCAAAATATTTACAAATCAAACTGTGTGGGTGCCTAGTTTTTGTGGTAGCAATAAAATATTGCTTAGTGTTTCATGGTAAATTTTTAGGTCCATGTAATCATTATTAAAAGGAGGGAGAAATAGGGAGCTATAGCAGAACTGAGAGTGTAATTCAGAAGCCCTGCTTCTGACCATGGTGTTATAGTCAAGAGACTGTTCTGTAACATTCAGCCCCCTTTAACAACCTTTATCGTAAGCACGTGTTTTTGGCAAGTAGGGCAAGTGATGATGACACTTTGAAGTCAACAGGAGCATAAGGTAGCAGTAAAACATAATGTGCAGAACACTAAACTGGGACTTGCAACATCAAGTTCCACTGCAGCACTGTGTTTGATTTGGATTCTCTCTGCCTCAATTTCTGTTTGTGTAAACAGTGATGATCTCTTCTGTGAAGTTCTTTGACATCCGCAGAAGTACTGTAAAAAGACTTGCTTGCTATTATGCATGTCTTTAAAACAAAGCTGAATGCTTCAGTGCTTTGCTGGATTGGAGTGAATGTGCTTAGCACTTTGCATGATCAAGCTGTAGATTACATAGGCAGTGGTTTGTAATAAGAGCCTTATCAGTAACAAAAACCCTTCTGTTATTATCAGACAAGCAACAATCGTATTTTAAAATGGTTGCCAAACGTGTTTATTTTAAGATGGTTGTTTCTAGCATGGCTCAAACCATTGTGTGGCAAGTGTTCAATTGCTTCCCACTAAAGCCAACATTTATAGCTTGGAAAACTGTTAGATAAATGTCAGTTTCTGCCATAATTTGTGGAATCAATACAAACTGAGTCAAAGAATCACAAACAGCTATGTGAAAATAAAGTGATCTGCGTTATGGTTTTTAAGTAAATGATGATAAACTAATAAATGCCATTAGCTGCTGCCATTACTTTGTTGAATTTAGCTGATGTTACTGTGTTGACTTTAAAAGCTATCAGCTTAACTATATAAATCCATTTGACATGTCTTTATTCAGATAAAACTTTAATACTGCAAGTGTAGCAAATTAGATGCAAATGCTCTTTTTATTTTAAGTATATTTAAAGCTGCCTTTTCAATGCAAATTTTACAGGAAATCTCAACAAGCTAGGACAGACATCTTAGCTGTCAGCATGCAGCACTTTCATTTCGGTCTTAGGCATGGGAGCTGCATTTTGTCCCTGCAGACTGAGATAATTAAAACTACAGAGAGATGGTTTTAAATATACATGATACACAGTTACTTAAATTGTGGGATAATGCATAAGTGCAGCCCTTAACATTTTTGATAGCACAACACTGACCGGATAACATAGAGTAGATTGTAGAAAAAAAAAAAAATATTTTTGTGTAAACAGTTTTAGGTTTGTGTTTGGGGTTTTTTTTTTTTCTTTTCACCTGAATTATTGTGGAGGCACAAAAATACCAATTCAAAACCCGGGTTGTGAATGCCCTCATTAAGAAGATACTGATACTATTAACTTTTTTCTTTGTTTTTTTTTAAATTATGCTTTAACTCTTTGGATTTGAGCAGTCTGTAGCCCCCTTGGAATACATATCTATTTCAGCTTTCATTTGCTGAACGCCCTGAATGAGTTTATCCAAACAATGTGAATTTACTCAGATCTTTTTAAAATCCCACATCTCTTGTGGTTGATAAAGCTGACTTTAGCTAAGAAGAGTTGGATCAGGGTGATTTAAATTTCACAGTGAAAATGATAAGGGCTTTACTAGAAATAATAAGCACATTCAAATACTGTCATGGGCAAACAGTTGAATATACAGTGGGAAATTTGGCAAGGCTAGTCTTTTTCAGTGTTGATTTAATGAAGCAATGGATAGTAAAATAGGAAAAAACAGAGACTTGCATTCAGAGGTAAACTTATGTTAATTCCATATCAGTAGTTTTATAAAGCTGTATTCATTAAAAAGCAGCATTAATGCTCTAATAACTTTTTAAATGTCACGCTGTTTAAAAACAACAAAACCCGCAAACCAACCCACCAGCTAGGGAAGAGGAGAGTCGATTTTGGCAGCTCCCCACAAACTGGCTGAGTGATACGCTGTTATTGTCATGACCCGCATGTCAGTTTGTTGAGCCTGAGGATAGCTTGTGTTTCAGGGAAAGAAAAGGGGGGGGACACCACCACATCCACTTAAGCTCCAGGGCAAACGATAATGGTCCACAGTTTAAAATCGTTTTGAACATTCGCTTGTCCATTTAAACAACACAGAGCCTCACCTTTCTCTTCCAAATTGGCTGGGGAATCTGCTGCACAGCCCCAATTGCAAAGGAAGGCTTGTCTGGAGCTGTTACATTTGCAGGATCAAAAGGTTCAAATCTATGAATCCAGATGTGCCTTGGAGTGATGCGGCCACGGCTATTGGATGGGGCAGCGCGGCGAGGAGCAGAAGGCGAGATTATTTTTCGAGGCAGCCGTTCAGCCGCTTTATAGCCGTCATTAACGGGGTTTGTGTACGGCAAGGCACTGGCGTCCAGAATTGGTGAGGTCTGATCAGTGAGGCATCTGGAAAATAAATAAATCTGCTGTGTACGGCCCTTTCAAGAAGGAGCGGGAGAGAAGAAAAGGGAAGAAACATCACCGCGTTGCCAAAGGGCTGAGGTTAAGAATCCCTCTGTGCAATTTAACAGTTTTTAATTCCTACATTTTAATGCCTCGCAGGCCATTGTGTCAGTCTACTTTAGCTCCTGCAAGGAGCCATCTCACCGCTGCCGAGTGGATTAGCTCTCCGAGGGGCCGCCGGCCCCCTCCTGCCTGGGGATTGCATCCACTGCCTCCTCACGCGCACACTCCGCTGCCCCCCGCCCCGCTCCGCGCTCCACCCCGAGTTTGGGCTTCCTACCTGTCAGCACCGAACGCCGCGGCGGCTAATGCCGCCGCCTGACAGCCCCTAAGAGGGACAAGCCTTGTTTTTCACAGGTGCCCCTATGATCTTTCTCTTCTTTTCCTTCTCCCCCGCCCCCCCCCCCCCCCCCCCCCCCCCCGCTTAAGGAGGGTGGTGAAAACCTAATAGAAGGTTTCCTGCCATCAGCGCAGGGGAGAAGCGGTCATTAGCAGACAGGGAGGGATCAATATTCCTGCCCAACCTTCCTGGTTGCAGTTCCAGTCAGTAATTATATAGCTGTTATAAATCCATGAGTATCTTGTGTGAGGAAAAACGAATCTCTTCAAAACAGCTTATTTCCATAGTTAATGACCAGAGAACTAGAACTGACTTTGTCACTGACAACTTCTTTGTGTATGGTAAACAGATTTTGTAGGAATAAAAAGATTGTAAGGATTAAAAAAAAAAATCTTAGGAGCTAAAATTCCCCCATCCACCATCACACACATATTTCCTGCATTTGGCTCATTACCGGACAAGTATGTCCTTTAAGACCTGGAGATTAATGAGGCATTTTACGAGACTAATACATTTTAAATTTTAACACTGGAGTTAGCATCTATAATTGTACAATTATACGTTCGTTTAGATTTTTTAAAGATAACTAATCACAGGTGACTAGAACTGTGTGAAGAGGCAGAATTTATGTTTCTTCTGCTGTAGGAGTACTAAATCATGCAGGAATTGAAATTGTTTTCCTTATGACAGATAGCTCAGGCAAGATTAGTCAGTCACTGTTTCAGATATAATGCTTTTTTTATTACGCATACTTTATGTGGGACTATTATATTTGTAACGTATATTTCTGCATACAGCAAATTAACTATTGTGTAATGCAAGGACCAAGAAAGAATATCATTAGTTCTTGCTATCCCGCAGTTTTGAGCAGCTGGTGAAATATATACCAATCACCCAACAGCTAGCTTCATGTTAACATGTATAACAAAGCCTGAACGATTCCTGTTCGACAGAACTTTACCATGTAGTAATAAATAAGGCTGAATTATTGATGGTGATAACTGCTAATATTATTATCACCTCAATTAAGTGCTTTTTTCAGACACATTAGCAACAAAAGGTCTTCTCTTTGCTCATTGCTTTTTTTTTTTTCCAAGTTCCACTTTACATTAAAATCGAATTGATCAAACCTATTTGCCATTTCGCTGTGAGTGGATAACCATAATGGGTAATCTATCAGCATGGTGCTCCCCTTAAAGCTATTAACACCTTTTGTTGTTTTACTCAAGTTTCTAAACGTGCTGAGAGGTTCAAAAAGGCAAACCCTACAATCTGTTAGGATTGCACAGAGCTGTGACTTGTGGCACTCTTTTAATTACCATACTTCTTTAACTCTACGGTTAAATACTGATATTTCTGACACTAAGTAAGTCTTTATTTACTTATGAAGCTGTGAGACAGCTAAATTAAAGCTGATTAGCAAGATGGCAGCTCTGCTGCTTGCAGCTGAGGTGAGTTTAGCTGCAGCCTGGCATCTCCCCACAGCTCGCTGCTTGACTCTTAGTCACTGGGACTGAGATCACTCAGCAGCAAGGCAAATAAAGGGAGCTTAGAGTTTTTTGCCCTTTGGCAAATTGTGTTAGTTACATGGATATGTGTGTACAGCGTGGAGCAGTCTGTTTGTTTGTGAGAGAGCTTTTATAAAAGGCAGAGGGAGATAATTTCTAGGGACAGGCTGATGTAGTGTGCATGCTTGGGGAGTTGTGGGATTACACTCATTAAAAAGTGAAGAGCTAATGAAATAATCAGAGGAAGACTGAATAAACTGGAGAATACAAATATGGACTGGCTGTCTCGGGAAGGTTGTTTCTCTTTCACTTGAGTCTCTGATGAAGATTTCTCGCCTTCTGGAACCGTTCCTCAGGTTTGAGCATCTGGATTTTGGAGATTTGCTATGTTAATAGTTGTATGGGGCTGAATGGCAAAAGATAGAGGAAATTCCTTGTTTACCCACGCACATCAAGCCCAGGCTAAGAGCCCTGTTCGTCTAGTGCTGATGCAATGGCCAAGCGAAAGTAGGTGGTGCCTGTGTTCACCAGCACAAAACTCTGGTAATGTTCTTGGTGACAGTCTCAACACTCAACAGAAAAGCCTGGACAGAATAAGCGGGGAAGTCCTTTTTCCCCTCACATATTCCTCCTTTTTTTTTTTTTTTTTTTTTTTTTTTAATAGGGGGTGATGGTGTGGTTTGTTGGTTTGGTTTTGAATCCTCTCTGTTCAACTGCACTGCTAGTGGCATTGGTGAGGGTGTCCCTACTTGTGGAGGAGGAGAAGCCCAGCTGGAGCCTTGCCTCCTCCATGGCTTGCGCTGCGGGAGAAAGCTGCTGTCAGCACAGAAGGGAGGCGCCTGTTCCGCTGTGGGTTCAGAAGAAGTGGGAGCACTTTGGCGAGAACGTTTGTGCAGGGTTTGCACAATGCATGTAGCTTTGGTGAGGGACCACAGTTCATTTTCCTTAACCAGAAAGGGGGAAGGTCTCTGCCTAGCAGCCAAAATGCAGCCCCAGGACCAAGCAAGCCTGTTGCCTCTGTCATTTCTTATGTGCAAGAGAGTCTCGTGAGTTCATTCATAATTATTCTTACATCAAATGCTTTTAATTGCGGAGTGCCACAAGTGAAGACAGGGATCCCAGTTCATTGCTAGCACGAGAGTCAGTGCTACTGATTTAAGGTTACACCTTTTGTGATGCTAATGCAAGCAGTGGTTTGGGCCTTTTTTCTTCTATTTGCATAGTGAGTCAAAAGCAGGGTGAAATGAAGAAATATTTGTGTTGGCTTCAAAACCAAATTGAAGATAAATTGATGTTAAGCTCCATTTCTGCCTAGCTGTTGATACATGTAACATGGCAAATTAATTAAAAGCTTATACTCACAATATACAGGGATTTCAATTGTTTTAAAGTGGTGGTTAGTCTTTCAGCAACTAGAGAATACACACGACTGACTTATTCCAGTAGATCTGTGCTCCCAGAAGTGTATGTTTAAAGTAGTTTACCACACTTCCAGTTTCTTCATGTCAATCACCTTTCGTGCATTTTTATCTTGTGTTGAACAGACCAGAACTGTCCTTTGCCCATTTATGAGTGTCCTGCAAGGCAGGCTATGAAGTGGGTCGATGACAGCTCATCCATCTCACTGGTTTTGAAAGGGATTCTCCTACTGGACATCATGCAGAGAAGCATTTTTTGAAGCCCACCCACCTAGTACTAGTCCCTGCTCAGGAGTGGTTGCATTTTCCTAAGGTATTTCTTGGAGTGGTAAATGTGCATCCTCAAACAGTAGATTTCTTAATGGTATGTAGCAATGTTGACTTTACTGATGCTTCAGCTGCTGTTGTCTTAATATAGGCTGTCGCTTGTATGTCAGCTGGAAAGAAAAATCAATAAGCAATGAGAATGGGAGTGAAGGGAAAACAGCGAAACAAAATGATGAACAAGAATTCGGTATCTCCCCTCATATACTTTGTTTAGCTGTCGTGTATTTTTTACCACTTCACAGGACCTGCAGATAATCCCTGTAGCCTCCCGCTCACGTGAATCGGGCCTCTTCCCGTTTTGTGAAGGGGGAAACTGAGGCACAACGGTCGCGGTAGCAACTGCTCTGACCCCTTCAGGGCGTTGAGGCAACTTGCTCAGGGCGCTCAGAACCTGTGTCGATCTTCATGCCTCCCGCGGCCTCGGGAGTTTGGGAACTAAACCTCGTTCCCAAACTGCCCGTACCCGGGCGCCGGGGAGGGCCCTGGCGCGAGAGCTGGCAGGGGAGCAGGGCGTTTGCACGCCCAGCCGTGCCGAAAGCACAGTCCTAAGGTACAGACGGGGGGGATCGTTAACGAAAGCGCCGAAGCAGCCACATCTGTGATTGAATGCTACGTCTTTTAGTCTCTACTGCTGTGTTTACTGCTCCTTAATGTGGCATTGTTTACTCACAATTAAACTCTTTACCATTAATTTAACTCTCGGACGCTGCATTGGTCACACAGACCCAAGTCCCAGAGCCCGGGCAGATGTGCTCTGCACACTCGCTTAAGCACGGCCCTCGTTAGGCAGCAGCGCAGTGCAGGCAGCTCCCCGGGGCCCCGCCGGCTGCCCGTGCCGGCTGCGCCCTGCCCCGCTGCCGGGCGCGCTCCCGCTGCCGGGCGCGCTGCCGCCCGGCCGCCGGCGTGGGAAGCGTCGATTCGTGTCAGCCTAAATTTCACACCGGAGATAACAAATGCTTGAAACCCAGGCGCTGCTTGGAGGAGATAAACACGTTTTCCCCCATTAATTAAAAGCTATCTGTAAATTTAAACGGAGGTGGTGGCTATAATAAGTTTTGAACCGGTGACAAATGTCAACAGCAAAAGGCCCGAGATAAGACAATGTCAGATCCATATGCGACGATACGCGTCTTCACCCAGCAGTAAGCTGGAGCATTGCACCGCGGGGCTTCACAGTCAGCGTGCGTGGCTGATGCCAGATAGTTTAAGTAACCTGTAACAGGGGATTCCGGGGAAATGGAGAGTGCCCCATTAGAAGAGACAGTGGTTTGTGCACGACTCGCAGTGAAGCTGGGGGCTTTAAGTGGTTTTGAATATTTGCTGTTTCCCTAAACTTCTCTTGTGATTCGTTTGCCTAAAAGAAGGTGTTTCAATGTACCTGTGTGTATTGATCTGACGTATCTATTCCAAAATTGACAACTGATGTCCACCTACAGAATAAGTGTAGATTTGTTTAAAAACTTGCTTTGTTCTTCTCCCTCAGCTCTTTGCTAGTTATAGCGGGGCCACTGTAGGCAATCATTTCAAGTATCCAGCCTATTCTGTAAGATGTGTAACTATTTCTAGTGGATTGCGTGGGTGTGTTTTATATTGGACACAAGACAACTATCAAAAAAATGGAAGAAAATTGTGGCAGTGGGATTTCTTTCCTTGCTGGAGCTCAGTACGTCTACACCAGAGCCTAGTCTTGAATCAGTCAACACTACAATTGCATTGTAGCCTTTTCTTCTCTTTTCTTCATCGAGGTGTACATTAGGAAGGTCCAGATTTGCTAACTGGATGGAGGTGGGAGGTTCTGCTGGGGAACTGTGTCTGGCCCAGCTGCCCTGGTAGCTCATCACAGAGGCAGTGCTATGCCTGCCTCGGAACACGCATCCCGTTTCTTCTCAGAAAAAAACCCGTGTCTTTCCTGCTTCCTTTATCATATCCACTGAACTTGCCAGAAATGTGTTTATCATGATGGTGGGTTTGTGTCTTTTTGCATGAGAAAGACCACCTCATTCGGATAACCTGCTGATGATTCAAGACTTTTGGACACTCCTGACTAGTCCCTTATTTAAAGTAGTGACTAAAAAGGGCAGGTCTGCTGATCTCCGTTTGGTTCCCTGGGCCATCCACTCTGACATTGCAGAGAGATGGTTTAGTTTGAATTACTGAGTGTTTATATACCAAGACAGGAACTCCCATCTCCACTTCTGGCTTGTATTTCCATGACCGGATCTTTAGGACTTATCTATTTGGTTATTAAGTATGAAGTCTTGTTTTTTTGGTAATACTTGTGTACATGTGAATAGAGTAGCTACTCAAGAGAGGAACATCTGTGTGCCCTTTCTGATAGGTCAGGGTGCAGTCTGCTTTTGTGAGGCATCATTAGAAAAGATGGCAAAAAACAAAGGGTTTTTAAAACAACATAAGTTTAGAATTCCCAAATTCCTGTCGAATTTGGTGATGTTCAGTGGTCATTCATAATAATTTTTTATTTATCCATTTTAATTTTTTCTTCTTACATTAAATTAGTTCCTGTTACACACCAATTATCTAAAATGTTATTAAAATGTTATTACATTATTAGATAATATTTTCAACTCAAAACAGTAATAAAGTAATTATTTCAATTATTTAAAATAGAGCTGCGTGAATGATTCAAAGTGAAAAATTTATTTGATCAACTTACCTTCTTTTGGTAACTGCAGTATATCTACAAACATGTTCAAATACCTTTAAATTTATCACTAGACCAATACATTGTGCATGTTTTCCTCACTGAATTGATCATAACTTTGAAACTTTGTTCTGGAATGTAAGTGGCTTATTTCTGACTGTCCAAATAAATCAAAAGATATTGCACCTGTTTTTATAAGGCTAGTCTTATAAAGTACTGTGTAATTATGAAATCTGGTTCCAATAAGTAGTTGTGTTGTAGTGATTTGCCTTTTAAATTCTCGTACTGTGAAAAACGGTGAAATCAAATAATTTGAATGTGTTTAGGAAATAAACACAGGAGTCATAAAATGACAGAAGTGATTCCATTTAAAAATTTCAAATAAAAATTAATAACATTTTTCTGATTTTTTGCACTTACCTTGAGTTGGTTTCAAAGGTGGAAAGATCCCATGGAAACTGCAAAGTGCTCACCTTGCTGGCCTGGAACTGCACATATTGCTGGCGCTCTGGAAGTTGCCTTCCCGCTCGCTTTCAAAGGCATGGAACAAGGTACAGAGCAGCTGCCTTCTACGCTGTATCAGCCCAGTAAACCCCAGCCTGTGTTTTAAAGAAAGCAATGTATTCTCTAATTTTAGTTACTGTATGGCTCCTAAAATGTCCCTAGCAGATCCTTTAGGAGTCGTACCTGATTTGAAAATACATCCTCTCTCTTCCCAAGTCTGTTCCAAGAAGCTCCACTGAAATAGCAGGTAAAGACCCCCCCCCGCCCATCAATTCCCATCTCTTGCCATCATCCTCAACCACTTCGTTTCATCTTTTTCATAAGCTTATGATTAGTCATCTAGAAGAAGTGATATTGTTAACTTTCCCTGACTGAATGAGCACGCTACATATGTGCACTTGTTTCTTTGCGGTACTTACACACAGCACTGCAACGTTAATTCATTTTTTGTTACAGAATACCGGCGTGCTTTAGCAACCCAAGCGACATTTTTCCAAGTAACCTTAGAACCCGGTGGCTGGTGAGAGTCAGTACCCGAAACACTAAGGTCACAGGCGACAGCCCGGGGAGAACGGCGGCGCAGCGGGCGCAGCTGTGCCGCTGAGGCAGCGCTCCCAGCCAGCGGCGGGCCAGAGGTGCCCCGCGCCGGCCGTGGCTCCAGAGGTTGGCAGGAGTTGTCCCCAGTGGGACACGGGGAGCAAAGCGCCGAACTTTTGTCAGGCCTGTCGTTGCTGCCCGAGAATTACGGGACGTTAATCCTTTTGAAATGCCCTTGCTAATTCTTGCGGTTTTGTTCCTGTGAGCCCGAGTTTCTCCTCCCTTGAAGCCTACGCGTTTTATTAGGTATTGTAAGTGGCTACACCTGCGGTTTTAAATGACTAACACAAATGTTATAATGGTGGCGATCAGTCAAAGAAAAAGTTCAAAGTTCAAAGGTCAGTCTTTTGTGACTGGCGAGGAAGAGCTATGGGATAATAGCTTGTTAATGTTATTTACCTCACTCGGCTGAAAAACTTTCTGTACAGCTCTGTTGTGTCAAGACATTTACGTGGGCAATTCTGGGCATTGTCATTTGAATAGGGGTTAAATTATTCTGTTTTGTCATTAAGTGATCCTTGATTGGCAATCCGCTACACAATGGGTGATCATTAGGAAAAGGCCATAAAACTGTTACACCATTTAAGAGTGAATGGTGAATGAAGCCAGATATCTGCAGGACCCGTTCCCCCTCCACCCCCCTCCAAACTACAGCTGCCAGAGTAGCAATTTAAAGCAGAAACGTTTAGAGGCTTGGAACAATTTGGAACTATCATTTCTTTAATATGTTTCCTTAATTTTGTTTTGAAAATATTTACTCTGAAGTGAAGAGTGGATAAACCTGCTTATAGTTACCTAAAGCATGTCTAGTCTTGTAAGGTTTCCTGATTTTATTCTATCAGTGTAAGTGGTGCTCTATTGAAAACCCAGGCTGTTCGAGTACTGAGACTGCATCAGAACACTAGCCTTAAAAATAAATTTGAATCGCGGCATGTTAGTTTCAGAGAAAATCATTAAAATGAGTCAAAATCCCAAATAAAATGAGAACTTGAGAATTGGATGACATAGAAGGAAGTGTACCTTGTTTAATGAAAATGCCTCCAAATCCAGATGTTCAAGGCCTGAGCAACAGCCTTTGTGGGCCCTATGCTGACAGCTACCATTGACATCCAGACTTGCACTTCCCAACCCAAAGTCTTCTATTCTGTCAACGAATGTGACAACAGGTCTTGCAGTTTCCTGTAGATCACTTAAATTGCTGTAATGCTTGTGGTAGGCCAGAGCCAAGATTGTAGAATGTGTAGATTAGTAGGGCGGTGGTTCTGCTGTGGTTAGACCTATCCAAGTAGGGCTGTTGTGCTCCTCTCTCCTCTCCTCTTTCCCCAGCATGGTCCTGGCCCTGGCTCCTGCCTGCCCCTCTGCTGAGCCATTTCATCCCACCGGGGGAACAGGGAGGCAGAGGATGGGAGCGCATGGCTTAGACTGGACAGCGCTGGTCCTGACTTGCATCGGTTAGGTTGTCATGGGACCAACACCTGAGAAAGTGCTCATGTTAAAGCTAATCAATGGCTTCCATCCAGCTTTACCCGACTTTACCATCCTTAATTTCTGCTGTCATGCTGCTTCAGGTGACCCCTGGGGACTGGCTTTTCTAACAGCTGTCCAGGTAATACCAGCCATGCTCTTGGGAACAGTGATTTTTCCAGGACTGAAAAACCAACATAGCTTTTAACTAAAGCTACAGAGCTAATTAACTGCTTAGTGATTTGTCCTTGCTTCTTTATATTCCAATTATGATTGCAGCTCATCTCACTTGAGAAAGAACATGCTCTGTGGCCTGCAAAGAGACTTATTTCTTCAACTACAATTAAAGATAGGATTCTTTCCTAGTAATTAAAGATATGCTGTTGCGTGCTGTGTAAGTGGGCTATGAACAGCCCACTGTCTGCTGGGGAGGCTGTCAACTGAGGCATGTTCTGCCTGTGTTTTCCTATACTGCCAGATGTGTAGTTAGACTCCAAGTCTGCAAACATTTGCTCTTTTGCTTGACTTGGAAGGATCCATTGTCTTGCAGGGCCTTTGGAGAGTATTGCAGTGACGAGTGTATGAGATCAGATGTTATACTGTAAATCCGCCTTTAAAAGGGGAAAAAAGAGAAATAGGAAAACGTCCGCATTTCTACATTGAAGTTCCAGCACAGCAATAGTCAAGGGTGTTTTGAATAGCAATAAACAAAGGTATTTTAATAGATTTAATGTATTTTCCAACATCTGAATTTCCCTTTAAACTTGTACTAGGTAAATGTTACTCAGTTGCCCTTTTAGAAAACAACAGTTTGACTTTTTTCCCTCTTTGTATTCTGACAAATATTGGTCTTGATGAGTGTTAAGGGACTGAAAACGCTAAACATCAAAGTGCTCATTATCAACCAGCCAGCTGCACTCCTCGCCGCACCTCCTCATCACACACAAACCTGATCTTTTCTGTGGGGACCGCCCCCCCCAGAGACACAGAACAAGTTCTTCTCTATGCTAACAGTGCACAACATTGTCAAATGATGTGTAATGATTTTATAATGTGAACTAATGCCACTAGGGACCGAACTGAGACTTCTGATTTCATTACACTCACTGCTGAGACTGGTTTGGAATATGAATTTGGGGCAAAGATAAACGGCTATGTTCATGTCCTTTACCCATCAACCCTTGACCAGTATCATTTGGCGTGGATCCAGGCAAGGATCCTGCCCCAGGTATCTCAGGAAAAAACCTCGTGATTTATATACGTTGCTATAAAACACTGGGAGCGTAAACAAGTACCTTTTACTAAGTAAACCTTTGTGCCATGGTTGAAATCTTAGCATAAGTCAGGAGACACTTTCCTGCTGCATGAGAATCAGACCTTTGCTGGTCAAGACAATGTTCCTAAAAGCTGCTGTGTGTTGATATTGGTCTGCAGAGTTTGTGTCTTGTGATCATTAGAGGTGAGATTTTGTTCTTTCTGTTTGTTTTTAATTAAGATAAATACATTAGTTAACCTTAAATTAAGAGATAGCTCTGGAAATGTAAAGGCACTGTACATATGGACACTGTGTACTAAATTTATGGTATGTTCTGTTGAACTGAATAAAGCCTTTTTATAGAATGACGAAAACGTAATCACACTAGCAAATGGTGTTCCTTTACCTATTATGATCTGTGTTACCATGAAGCCTGGGATACCTGTCTGATTTAAGTGATTTCATCTTTCTCTGTCCTGGGAGACGGGAAAAATAGAAAAAATGCCATACATTTTTCTCTAGAATGGATAATATGAGAATTACCTTCCTTCTTCATTCTGATGTAAGGAAAAAAAAAAAAACAGGTTTTCAGTCAAATTCTCATCTACTGTAAGTATTCTTGGTTCTATTGTTTTCAAGACAGTTTATCCCATTTGTACCAGCAGAAAATGTAGGCCATGCTAGTGACAGCAGGGAGATGAACACCCTGAATATCTAGCTAATTTTCTAATGTAATCTACCTGCTAATGTGTGATATGGGAACTAAGTGTCCTTTATATACTCTTAAAGTACTTCAGATGCAGGAGGGATAGAAACTAATCCACCTTCAAAGGTAATTAGATTGGGAATTACACTACTTCATGCAGTAAACTGTATTCAGCACCCTGCCCCTTTTTTCTAGCACTGTACCATTGTCACTGTTTTAGATATGAGTAAGAGTTAATCATAAGTAACTTAAATTCAATATGTGAAATGGAAAGGAGGATCCTTGCAAAGATATAAAAGCATGTAAAATATAAGTGGTGATTAAGTTTGTTTCCTCTTGTGCTTATAGATACTCGACAAATGATTTACTTTCATCATCTAATATATTTAAACTGTCTTGGTTGTAGGGGTCACAGCCACTGTGAGATGGGAGGAAAGACAATACTAATCAAAAGTAAACCATGCCACTTTTTTTCTCTAGTGCCGCTAATCTTAATTGAATCAATCTCATGGCATATGTTGACAGTGAAAGATTGCTCGAACCTGGGAGGCCAAGCTGGGCAGAGCTTCCAGAATAAATAAATAAAAAAAATCTTCCTTAATCATTAATTTGTTCATTCACTCCCATTTGCTTCCATTCTTCAATGTCTTAGAAGATGTACCCCACGCAACCTTCCTCTTCAGCAATCATTTCCAAGTGTTTCTCCCAATATACTCATGTGTTTTTGAAGAAACTAATTTGCCTGAGATGAATACAGCAGAGATGCTTATCTTTTTTCTTTTTTTTTTTTAACAGAAATGTAGTTGGGTTTTATAGAATTGAGCATTTTGTGGAAAAGGGTAGCATTTCTAATGAGTTGCAACAGAACTGAGTGCATTTTGGAGCTGAAATATTTCATGTTAAAAATAAGGCACAGAGGTGAAAACCCTTTGAAGGTGGTGGAAAAACTAGAGAACTTTGTGGCCTCTGGATCAGGTACCCTGCAAATATATCTGAGGGTCCCACGATATTATAATCATAACACTCAATAAATAATTAGTAATATTTCTATCAGGTTGACTTTTCCACCAGGATTTTACTGAGGTTGATAATGTGAGAATTATCCTGGCAACTGTTATTTTCATTTTATTATTATTTTGTTGCTACTGAACAAGAAAACTATATGCACATACATGGGCCTCCTTTCCCAGTTTCCAGGCACTTTATATATATAGCGTTATAGGTTTGTCAACATCACAGAATTGCTTAAATTTGTTAACACACAAGATGGAGGAAGGTGCTTAGTCTATGAGCTATTATTTCTGTTCTGGTCTTCATACGTGCAAATGTTTGTGTTTGCTGAATTACCAGTGTGAAAATCATAAAAACCTAAGACCTTAAAATTAAATGGGAAAGGGTAGAGGGATCCTTGCAGAATCAGGACCTCAAAGGCTACATTGAAGTCTCTCTAAAGACAAGGCTAGATTAGATTTATTCTTTCTAACAAATAATGTTGGTAAGCATGAAGTATAAGGAGAAAGGTTTTGACGAACAACAGAGTGTTCATATTTGTAATCCGTTATGGGCCCATATAATTTAAAACATTTCTATATTGTGCATTAATAAGACTCATTGTATGCAATTAAATGGTATTTCATGATGAAAAGCAGATTTACTGGCGATGTGCAATAAAATCTCTAACATAGTAGCAGAACCTCACTAGGGATGTAACGGTTTGTGCTGAGCGTATATTGTCTACAGTAAACTTCAGTATAACAGTGTGTACATAGCATTCACTTATTTTCCCAATACATTTATTCTGTCTATAAAGCAACTCCATTTTATTATTCCATTTGATTTGGGTATGTGCAGACAGAGCTACTCTCTTAAGAGATATGCTCTTAAGTAATTCCTCAGGGATCGATTGCACTGTGTAACTTGAACTTCTTCCCAAAGCAAGGAAGTCACATTTAACTTCTTACTGTAGCATTAAAAAAAAATTTAAAAAAAAAAAATTTCATTCTCAGAAATGAAAAATCCTGTATGCTTTAGTAGCCTAAGCCAATGTCATTTACAAAAATACCCAAGAAATTAAATAGGAAAACCCCAAACCTTTCAAATGACAAATAAATAATTTCATCCATGCTTAAAATCAAGACAGCATATTTGGTAAAGTCTCTTCCTCAAGCTTACCCTCTTTTAAAGTGCCATCTTGTTTTATTTTGATGTATGTCTTTACAGCAGAATAATTAATGTTTTACAAATCAGTGATGGTGAAGTTGTTCACATTATTCTGAGGGCAATAAATCCACATGCACATAGTTTTGTATTATAGAGATCATTTAAGTGAGTGTAATTTTAACATTTTGATGACAGTTTTAGGATCCTATCAAGCAGTGATAAAGCTAGCAGTTATACTACGTGATAATTCTGCCTTTCATTATAATGCAGAGTTTCTCCACACTAAATCAGGCCAAGATGCAAGCTATTACCCCTGGGCAAAACTCATTCATTATGCATGTATGTTATTCCTAAAATTATTGATAATACTTTTCATAATAGTTATTTTTCATGCATTAACTTTTGCAGCTATATTAGTATTAAGGATACGTTTAGCAGTCTCAAGTATTTCTTGAATAATAAATATAATCTCAGAGCCTCTTATAGTTTCTTTAAGTTGAAAACTATCGTCGGTCAGAATGCTGTAAGTCCACAGCGCAATTATGAAGTGGTGTATTAAGCTGTGTTTAAGGCAAACATTAGAAAGAGGGTAATGAATGTCCTGTGCATCACTGCAGTGGGGTTCAAGACATGGCCCAGAAACCTTTGTTTGTTGTAAGGAAAGTCAGAAATGGTGCTGCTGAAGCTGATTACAGTTCAGGAGTGTAAACTTGGTACCAGGCTTATCATCTTCCTTTATACAATATGCAAATGTATCAGCTGCTCAGAAGAGTCAGCGGCTGAAGCCCTTGTCAGTTGGGAATTTCAGCAAGTCACAAGCTGGGCTTTGCTGGCAGAGATGCTCATTTTCAACACAGGAATTTGAGGCCCAGGCTATACTTTTAGTGGTGTCTTAGGCAGTTCTGAGGATGTGTGGAAAGAAGCGACAATTCCTGAGTAACGTATTTCCCTACCTACTCGTTTATCGTCTTACTCTTGAGAACATTGTGGTTTATAAGATTAACTACATCGCAAACCAGCAATTTTCAGGGTGGATCTCGCCATTGCTTTCTTTCTTTCTTGCCAGATGTTGCATATGAGATAATGTCATCTCCAGTGTCACTAATTGCCTTGTGAAGCCTGGCCGCAAGAGGAGCAACTCAGTAGCAACTCAACAGAGGCTGCACAGCATGGGAAGAGGTTTTTGGAGCAGTGGGGCTGGATATAAAGTTCAGGATATGTCACGTATGCTGACAAGGCATTGTCTCTGTGGTGTGTGAAGGATGGTCAGATGATTCATCTCTTGGGCATTTGAGGTGCTACAGTGACATTTACTGTCACTTCCATTCTCACCGACAGTGTACCCATGACAGAAAATGGGGTGGACTGGAGGGAATTGTCCCCAAGGCCAGCTCCACCTGCAGACCTGGTGGAGGGAGCAGTGGCAGCTGAACCAGGTCTCTCTGTTCCCCGAGTGAGCACACAGGAGGAGAGGAAAGGCTCACTGTTGTATCTCTTCCCAAGCACATTTACATAGAGAGTAGGTACAGTTCAGCCCTAAATCTCTGTTTCAACATAGCTTATTGTTTAATTAAGAGAGAAATTATTGTGTGTGGGTTAGAAAATGTGATGATTTCTTTGTTCTTCCTGTCTCCTGGTATATTGACTAGAACAGCATTGTGTTTTATTTTTTCATGTGCTTCTTCACAGGAGCGCAGCACTTCACTTTCTCCTGGTCTCATAGCAGAGAGGTTTTGGTCATCTTAGTAGCCATCTGTGAGCCAGTCTCAGGTAACAGTCCTCAACTGATGTTATGGAGATCTTATTTAAAAACTTGAGAACACGAGTCACCAAAAGGACATCGCATCAGCGTAAATGGCATTTACGCATTTGTGTTTACAGAATGGAAGGCCAGTACTGACCTGAACAGAGGGAGGTGCAGTGCAGCAGCAGGTGGGACTAAGGGAGCTGCACATCACCTTTGTTTTCCTGGGAACCAGTAGCCATTCCAGCTCCAACATGTGTATGGCCTCCAAGATGTCTTTATCTGTTCCCAGTGTGCTATACTTTGGCCTGGATTCATCTCACTTAATTTCAAGGACTTTTTATGACTATAGAGGCAGCCTAAGACAACCAAGTTCCCCATGTAGGGAGCCAGCTGACAGCGTACATCCAAGTGTCTTTCCTTGGCCTACTTTCTTGCCTTCTAATCAGGGATGTGGTTGGAAAAGAGCTGGCAGGGTGTCAAGAGGAGATGTTTCCCCTCGTTGGCCGAATGGCTTTTATATCTCCTACGCAGTTGAGGAGAAGAGTAAAGGAGTACAAGTGGAAATGAAAGCCATCCTTCAGCAGGTCCCTGTGCTTCCTATATCTCCCATCTATCTTTAATGAAACACCTAACAGCTGTTGTAAGAACAAGCAGAAATAGTGTTACTCCAGTTGATCAAGTAAAACTAGGAAAAGGTCTAGTGTTCGTTAGACATTTTGTTATCTCCCAACTGTAAGAAGTGCTTTCTTTGGGGAATAACTTCAGAGACTTGGATTTTCATGGTTCACTAACTGTAATAAATAAATCTGAATAAATCCAAACTTCAATGCCAAGGACTGAATCAAACCCACTTATTTTTATACTGAAAATATCCTGGCATTAAAAGGCTTAGCATGTTGGGCTGTTCTGTTTAACAATGAGGTGAAAAACAGCCCAGATGACTGTAGAGCAACTAAAAAATGCTAGAACTCTTTCGCAGCTTCCCTTAAGGAGATAGTTTGAAGTTGCATGCTCAGACTTTTTCTTCACATGACTAATTCACTCTCCTGTGACCTATCTTTAGTTTGATATTGAATCAGGAACAAGAACTGTAGCTTCAGCTGACCCCAAACATTTAGTTACATTAATCACAGTGTGTTTTTGGACTCTGAGCATACTGAATGAAAGACACTTTCTTTGCGAGACATTGATCAAACAGTCTACAGGTATCAGTACATCGAGGCACATTAATCATCTGGCGCATTATCAGTTCCACCAGGAGAATATGTAAATGTGATTCCTGTCAATGATAAGGGAAAGCAGAATTTATTTTTAAAAGTGGTCCATCTGGAGCTGTTGATATAATCTTACCTAAGACAATAGGTTGTAAAGATACATTTTAGCAGGGCTGCCAATGAACATAAAGAACAAGCAAATTAAAGCTATCAAAAAAAAAGGAAGGAAAAAAAGAAAAAGATAGTGGCTATACTTCAGTCACTTGTGGGAATTGCTGCTCCACAACATCATGGAGGAGACTTTTTCTGCTTAATAAAACAGTGTAGTTTTATGAAAGCACTTATAATCATTCTGTAACCACAAAAGCTTTGTTTAAGAGTGATGCTATTCTCTGCTTGAGTTCTTTTGCCCTAGAATACACCTGTGATACACTTGCCTTGTGGCTAAGGATGTGATGCTCATACTTCCTGTGAAACTCTGAGGCAATGGCTCACCTTCGCAGATGGCTCACCTTCAATTATATTAATGGGGCTGCCTGACTGAGGGATGCAACATGCATCTTGCTGAAAGCATTTTTGCATAGGCCTTCTTATATAGTCGATTAATTTACTCTCTTTCTTCCCAAGGAAAAAAAAGTTAGTTAGTTTCCTTCTCTCCTTCTCTCCCAAATTGGTACTCTGCCAGAGGGGCAGCCACAGAAATACATGTTCTGTCAGTGTGGGTGTGTGAAAAGCTCATTCCCCTCTCATGAAGACATGTTTCCTGGTAGAAATATTTCTTGAGGTCTTTCCTAAGGGAATTAGAGACCTGGGGGCAGGGAATTTGGTAGAGATTGAATATTTAAAATGGCAATCTGATTTCTACTTCTTGGCTCTTCAGTGTTCTTTCCTCCTTTCCCAGCATCTTTGGGCTTACAAAACTGGAACAGGGTGTCCTTTGGAAAGATGAGTGCTTGTCTTTAAAGTGTATAGATCTTGCTAGCTTTTGGTCCCTGAAGACTAGAAGACATGCAGTACGATCTGTATGCAAAGCCTGAGGACAGATCTTGCTTTGGGTCTAATCTTGGCTCTGCACAGGTCAGGAGGAAGCTCCCTACAGTGCAGGATCGCAAAAGATTTTAGGGTTTCTAAGCAGATTGAGGGGCAAGTGCGCTAAATTATGAAGTTTTTGAGAGAACAGTGCTAAAAAGTAGTTTTGAGAGATTAGGGTTATAAAGTCAGGTAATTAATGCCTCCTCATCTTGTAGCTGAGACAAGATCCATGGGATTTGTGTTTTCTGTCCTCGCAGGACAGCATTTGGCTCTCTTATGGTCAGCATTATGGTTCTTATTTAAAGTGGAAGAGTTAGGAAAACTTAAATGTAATTGTAATGTATCTGTATAAACAAAGACATGATTAGCTGCATATGCACAATGCTGCCTGGGATGCTAGCAAGGAAAATAATGTACAATTTCTGCACGTGCAAAAAAGCCTCTTTGAATGTCCTTCCTTTTGCATGTTTAATATTGTTTGTCATCATGTTGCAACCATGTGCCCTTCATAATTATCTTTACAAATACTTCACTTGTACTTTTTTCAAGGTCAGAGGATTATGTCTGCACATTTCAATAATTAGTCATACAGTGTGTTATAAGTGCCTCATGGATTCCCTTTATCATATCGCACTGTTGAGCCACACCATAACATTGCGGTTAAGTGAAAGTGCTTGTTGAAATGCAGGATTTTTGTAGAAATGGCCTCAGCTCCCACTGACTAACATAAGGATAGAGAGCATGCCGGTGTGTCCTTGGGACACTCAGTATGTAGCTGCACCTGCACAGATAATACTGTTAATGGCATTTTAATACAAAGTTTTAAAGGTTTTAGGTTTACTCTTTAAAGGGAAGAAAATAGGTGCAATATTTCTGGTTTGTGTTGCACTTTTCTACAAGTTCTTTCAGGAAAAGACCAGATACTGATGTTTTTCCTGTGTCCTCTTCTGCTTCTCTAGAGAACATAGCTGGAAGTTAGTTAGATGTTATTTATGCAGGAAATCACGTAGGCTTTCAACATGCCATGGACACAGTTAAAACAGTAAAAGAAACTCATGACTTGCTTAGGAAAGGGAGTAAACTCTATAGGCTAAACTGGTATATAACATATACCACTTATATCTCAAACTGGATCAGAGAAAGCTTTGGGAAACTGCAGGCTCAATACACTGCGTGAACATATGCCAGCTGAAGTCTTCAGGGAAATCAGGGAGAAGAAAAAAACCCTCAAAAATGACCAGGAATTCACAAGGTTTCTACAACAAGAAGGAAATCTTATAATGCCTGTAATGGTGGTGGTAGCCTTTGACCGGCAGAGCTCAGGGCTCCAAGGCTACCTGGAGAGCTGGCTACCCAGGAGAGCCCAGAAGCTGCTGACATTTCCAGGGTGGCACAGGACACTGGCTAGGTGGCAGAGAGATCCCAGGGCCAAAATCAACCCTGCCTGAGCAGGGGCTGCACGTTAAGCAGCCTTTTGCATTGCTAGTGAGAGCTGGAAATGACAAGTCAGGAGATTGTCATCCATTGCACAGATTTCTTCTCTCCTCCCACCCCCCCCCCCCCCCCGCTTAGTTTTACTCTTTTTTTCATTCTTTAACTCTTTCTTTCACTCTCTTTCGTTCTTCTTTCTTTTAGTTCTCAGTTATAATATCACAATGGAGTATTTGGGAGTACCTCTAGCGAAACAGGACTTGTGCTGCCAGCAGTCATTTTTCTAAGGTGCAATCAACTAACTGATAAAACTTGCGGATTATAGCAGCAAGTTCAGGCCACAGCATTAAAGGGAGGCTTAGCATTTCCATTACAAGACTCATTATTGAGAGGTTTATAGCTCAGTTATTAAAAAGAAGATGCTATGAAATTTGGCATTTGTTATTACAGTAGAGAGAAGGTTTTCTGAGTCCAGTATTAAAAGTCTGTTTTATTTTACTGTATTCTATTTCATTCTCGTGGTTTATGGGCATAGAATCAATAAATAATGAGAAAAAATATGTGCCTGTACTAGTGCTAGTGGCAAATGGCAAAGATGGACAAATAGTTTATAACAGAGCAGAATAAAAATTGCTGCCCAGGTCTTGAAAGATCTGCCCTTTGGGCAACTTTGAGCCCATTATGCAGTACTCAGGCAGACATCTCTGGAGGCTTCAGAAATTTTTCTGAATGATGATGAGTCAACTTCACTTCTGAGACCATTTCTTCTGTGTTTTTTTCTTTTTCCTTTCAGAAGGTCTAACTCACGATTGATGCCTTTATTAATAAAACTCATTGTATCATAGTAGATCATGCTGTGGCCTAATCCAGAGGAAACTTTCAGAAGAGGAAAAAGTTGTCTGGTTGTCTGACTTGGACTGCAGAGGTCTCCGTGGCCACTGCATTCTGGTCTCTGTGCTCTTCTCTTAGAATAAATTTTGCCTTCAGTAGGGGTAAACAAAGTTTATTCCACGTTAGGATCATCTCTTTTAAAGCAAATTTATAGGTTGTTGGAAATTCCATTTGGGGATAATAGAGTGGTTTGTAGTATTGGGGATGTACTCAAAGATCCAGAGAAGAGAAGTTAAATTCAGAAGATTAAATAGATACCATTAGAAAAAGAATTATATCAATGTAACATTGAAAGACAATGAAAATAACAAGAGAGATGGAATGCAGAGGGCATATACTTTGTGTTATACATTGGATAAGGACATAAAACCATACAAATCTATAATTTTAACAATTTTACTAACTTTTTGAAATTGTTTTTAGTGCAGAGGCTGGGCTTGTGTTGACAGTTCCTTCCTTTGGGATCACTGCAATGGAGCTATCTTACATGTTTCGATAAGCTTTCCTTTTTTCTCCCCTTTTTCCTTTTCCTTTTGAATGAAATATGTGCTCATCTTTAAGAATATGAGCAGCCTCATTTACTGCAACAGAACTACTTATGTGCTTACAGATAAGCAAGTAGGGAAAAAGTATGCAAGAATTGCCTTCATTTTAATATGTATAAAGGCCTTCAAATAAGAGGTAAGCTGTTTAAATTTTTAGTAATGTCAATATCCTATCAGGTCTGGGTATGTTGCGTTTTTTTGTTTTTTGTTTTTTTTTTTAGCAATTGTGGACTGGTTTATATCACAGTCATTTCCATGGGACTTTATTTTTTTTTCTCATTTATATTTCATTGAGTCTTGGGAATATTTACGGGTTCTTTTGACATTTCTAAATGGAGGTTCTCTTATCTCAATGTATGTATTTCTCTGCATATATGTTTTTCTAGAATGTTGCTTTATTTTTCTGTAATGCTGTAGTTAATTTTTAAATTTTCTTTATCATTCTGCTGCTTCTTTTTTCTGGGAAAGATGGCTTTTAAAATACAGATGGATATTCAAAAACCTCTGTTTACTATACCTGAATTGTTCGGGTTTGAGGTGAGCAAATACTAGAGAAGTGTTATTTACTTGAAATTTTCAAAGACATCCCAAAGGCAGTCACCTAGAAATATTAAAGAGGGAAGGCTAAGGTATTTATGAGGAGCACCGTGGTGGCCCTCTCCACCAGGATCATCCTAAGAGACATTGTTTATAAATGGATTATGAGCTTCAATCGTTTTATTAGGGTTTTTATTTGTGCACATTAAAGCTAGGTGCGTTATAATTGACCCACGCTTACTGCAATTGCTGAGCAAGTCTGTTTCCCAGCTGCCTGTGGACATTTTCACAGCATGCTTGGTAACCGTGTAATTTGGGAATGTGAGTTCCCCTTCAATTATAAGTTTGTCTTTTCTTCTAAATAATAAAATACTTCCAGGAATATGGCCATACATAGAAAATTCCAATCCTGATTTTCCAATGCCCCTTTTGTTGGCTGTCGTAGACCTGGGGTCTTGACTGCTTCTCTGTCTGGCCACCCTGTTGGAAGGGGAAATGCCTGCAGACATGATGTGAGAGCAGATTGCTGATGAGCTGCCTCACGCCCTTTAGGGTTTAGTTTTCTGTGGATTTAACTTGGCTGGACTGAATACAGTTGCTTTCCTGTGTGCAGAAAAGATAGTTATGGGCACATTCCCCATTAGACTCAAATCACAAAACCCTCTGAGGAGGAAATATTTCACCAGGCTTATTGGTCTGAAAATGAACTGTTTGCCAATGAGTCTGTGGCCTGTGTGCACAGTGACTATCCATGGATTACCCACTCACTGTTGTCTTACAGAAGAGTCTGACAAATCATGTGTTTTTAGCGTGCTACCATGTTAAACCGTTGCTTCGCTAACACGTCCCTTGGGCTGCAGCCTGGAGACGCGAGTCAGAAGATGTTTCCTTGGTTGAATGTATGCAGAATGAAAACTATTGCCATTTGAAAGCAGCATCTCACAGGGGGAATGGGAGGAGGGAGGGTGCAGGAGGAGGATGTTGATTGCGACTGACATGCGCCTTAATATCTGATGTGGCTTTCACACTTGGAAATATTCAGGACTCCATATGTTCCAAAAACCCCACTGAACAGTGCATATAACATTGCCTTTATCATTCTTTAATCTCAGTTTAATTGCTGTGGTCAAATTACCCCACACTTAATAACCCACAGCTTGGTATACTATTTAATATGGTTGACACATACTTTGTTTTAAATGTCAGTGCTGGTAAAGCCCTGGAGTTGGCAATGCTGTGCATGATAGATGGCAGAGGAGATGGATCATCTGTTCTTTGTCTGTGCTGTTGGTATGTTGGCTGCAACTTTTTCAACTGTGACACCAGACTCATGCCAAACCCAAAGCTACTGAATGGGTAACATTATCCCTTGTATCTGATGTTTTGTAGCTGATCATTCTCAATTTCTCTGGCTGTTTTTACAGGAATGTGTAATATTATATCACCCAAGTCGAAGTGGCGAACTAGTGTTGTTTCAAATGGGCTGATTTAATTATTTCAGCACCCAGTGGCACCTTTGTTATTAAAGGATTTCACAAAGCAGTACATAGTCTAATTATGAATTTACACAAGAGACTGTAACAGCATCTGCTGTGTAAATAATATATATTTGTAAAATGGTCTAGCTACTAATTTACACAGCCGACCACTGAGACACTGAAAGGCTGTTGCATTCTGTCATGTCAGCTCTCAAACACTTCCAAGCATTCCCGCTTCTCTTTACAACTGTTAACGAAACAGCGAAAATCACATAACAAAACTCCTTTCTAGGAAAAACAGTACCATTTAGAGTTGGTGAATTCAGCTGCAATTTCAGCCAAAGCTGCCTTCTTGTCCCCAGCTGGGTAGCCGTGCATGGGAAGTGTGAGGTCACCTGTATTCCAGGGCCTGCATTTACATCAGCACAAGCGTGCAGGCTAAGGAGGAGGTGTACATTTTCATTCTGGATTGCTGGCTCCTGCTCTGTTGGGGCAAATCTGTCCTCAGGCCAGATCAGCTGGTCCCCAGAGACTTTCTCCCTACATAGGAGAGCCTAGGGTAGGAGATAAGAGCCATTGTAACTTCTGCATCACATCCCTGCAACTGTGTTCAAACTGCAGCCAGGACATGCTTATCTGAATAATCTTTGCCTACAATCTTGGTCCCTCGCAGCTATAAAAGGTAGGTGCCAGTCACAACAGGTCAGGGGCTGCGCTGACTTGTTCTGGAAAGGCTGGTTGTTCCCAGCCCTGCAGATGCAGGCGCAGTTCACTCATTGAGAATATTTTGGCCTCATTTTGGCATCTGGGTGTTGATATAGGCGCAAAAATTATCTGCTTCTGAGAACAGCTATAATAGATTCATGCAGCTTCTGGGTGACAAGACGATGACAACCGGGGAGTAAATCGCTGGTGTAAGGTAAAATTTTTGCCAAATCAGTGAGATTGACATTCTTAACCTGGAACCCATTAGTGATTATTGAGAATAAGATTTAAGATTTCTCAAACCCTCAGCTACATGCAGCTTTGCAAAGTGGAAGAGGTTTAGATATGGCTTAGTGCTATGAAGAGGGGAGCTCAACAAAATGCCTTGAGTATCTTAACTGTCCATGAAGGTGCAGTTGGCTACCAAAGCAAAACCCAACCAAAAAAGCTTGAGGAAAAAGAAATGTAAAGGAGCATATACTAGGTGATCCTATTTCTCCCTGTGTTTCTGGCACACAGGGGAGATGAGCGTGGAAGGAGAACATAATGGTTTCATTGCTATCTGTGTAGTAAGATGCCCATCAACCTGAAGTCTTATCTTTTTGCAGGCAGGAAACTGGACAAGCTCTCCCATAGCAAATCCCCCTCTATTTCCTCACAGCTGTCTCACCTAGGTAAGCCACAGAGCCTTTTCCAGCAATGCTGAGAAAAGATTTATGTCTACAGTGCAGGAGAAGGTCTCCCTCCCTGTTTAAGTCTGAATTCTACATCAGCAGGGCTACATGTGGGGAAGGGAATTTGGACTGGTTTTCCCAAGTGCTCTATTTTCCGTTTAAACAACATGCTAAGAAAATGATCCTATGCCTTCACAACAAAGCTTGTGTTTCACATTAAAAGCACTTCCATGCAGTACTGTTTCTTCAAAAAAGAAAACCAACATAGCTATTTTTCTTGATTCTTGATAAGTATAGTATAGGACAAAGACAGGAGAAAAGAGTGGGAAATCTGGACTCTGCTTCCTCAAGAGGAGTGATGATTCCCATCAGTCATGCCTCTCGCTCCTGCATCTGTGGTGTATTTACTCCCCAAATTATAGGAGAATGGTATTGGAGAAGGAAATCATTGGTGTCCTAAAAGGAAAAGACCCTTTTGAAATGCATAATATGAGACGGTCAACCTATTGGAAGGCTTGTTCTAATAAATGCTTGATTTGTTTATATAGAAGGTCCTTTTAGCAGCTACATAATTTTAAGCACAGGCTTGTATATTTTGCTGAATGAGCAGCTGGATCTGTGGAGGATCCAGTTTGTCCATTGACCAGGCAGAAGACACCTTCTGGATAAAGGAATAAAACAGTTATTGATTGCATACATTGTCTCTTTTACAACATGGGAATTTGTTGAAGGAGAAGAAACATATTTTTGCTTTGTTCCAGGCAGTAAAGTAGCTTTACAAGGCTCCCAGCTCTTTCAATTGTATCATACCATTTGTGATGGCTTTATAAACTAAGCATAGCTTGAGAGAGTTGAAGGTGAGTCAGCCTGAAAGAAAACATATAATTAATATTTTACTGTAAATCATTTGGGAGTAAGATTATCCATGAAAATTGGAACTATTACCCGGCTGTGCATAAGGAATGGTGGTTGGGGTGGGTAAATGGGGAGTTGAGAGAGAAAAAAAACTGTGTTTAAGATGAAAGCTGCTTTTAGCGAAGACAGGATCATAGAAAAAATGTAACAGGAGAAGTGAAATATAATTAGGAACGTGACATTAATACTGGATTTGCAGAATGTTGCCTAACAGGTGGGCGGAGTTTATTTGACTTTGTTTCAGCTGGAGTATTGAATCGCACAGATGCAGCCCTTAAAATTATTTTAGACTGTGAGAAAAAAGGTAATAAGAATGTTCAAATACATGAGCTCCCACCAGCAGCATGCGTCCTCGCTCTTTCTCTTCTAGCTGTAATCACCTCCCAGTTAAGATGGTTCTTGCTCTTCCTCTGTCATTCCTTGTTTCTGCAGCTCCGCACTGGAAAGCGGAGGGGATATTGGATTTCCTTTCATCACAATGACAAGTTGGGGAAACATCTGGTTTAAACAAAATGTGCAAAAGATTTGAAAAAGAATTAAGGGGTTTTTGGCATGTTTTGTTTATGCCTGTTAGACACCTATTTTTATTAAAATAAAATTTATGAGTATCATATGAAGGGAAGACATTTAAAAGATTGAATTGTGGAGTAAGCAGAGAGGAAATCTATGAAAGGCAAAATGTCCACCAGAGTGGACAACACGAGTCGCTTTCTGGACTCCGGCATGGAAGCATCAATATAGAAACATTTGTTTCAGTTTATGAACTTTTTTGCAATCCAGCTAAAATATCAGCACCACCTGTGATACGAGCATCAGATTTATTATCAGCTTCTCAGGAATTGCAAAACAGCCTAACTCCACCCGTCTGTTAATAAATCAGGTGCTGAAAGCACTTCAAATGAGAACCTTGCTGAAGAGACAAGTAACTCACGAGGATCAAAGGCTTAAGTCAGTTAAACTGGCCATTTGCCCTTTTGGCATAATCAAATTGTATTTTCAAAAAAGAAGAAAAGAGAAAAATAAACAGAAAAAAAAATCATGTGACATGATGTTTTTATCAGACTAGGACAAATATTAAAGTGGGAGCGGGCACCAGTAATTCATTCACTCTGATTCTGCAAAACTGAGTTTTGTAAGATTGCTGACTTAGTAAAGCTTATGGATTTGATCCAAAGCCCACTGAAGTAAATGAAAAAAGAGCATTTATTTTGATTTCAGTGGTTTGGAGCTGCTTGCTTTGGACAACAAACATCCACTCTCCAGCGAAGCTGCCTTGTCTCTTCACTGTATTCCCCTGTACTCCACTGACATTGCACACATTCAGAAAATCAACTGAAAGCCAAGCTCCTGATGAAAGAAACTGCCTGAAAAATATTGCAATACCCAGCTTCCTGGATTAATTAACAAAATTACTTGCTCATCAACATAGATTACATGCTGGGCATTTAGCTGCTATGCTCTAGGGAAGGGGTGAGAGAAAAGTTCAGAAGTGGGTGGAGATGTAGGCAAGAGAGAGGAGGACACAGGTTAAGAAATATCATGAATATCGATTCATGATTGCAAGCATATTTTTTTAAACACTGCGTAGCTCTGATTTGCATGAACAGCATTTGCGTGGCTAATCAGCTGAAGCTGTCAGTGACATTAACATTGGCAGCTTTACAGGAGCTATATTTCCACAAGCTCTAACTCTTCTTTTTGCCCTTGCAGCGGGCATAAACTGTAGGGATTTTATTATGCAGTTTCAACGAGTCTCCACTTACGTTTGAGTTTCCTCTTTCTGTGTCCTCTTACTGGTGGTCTGCAGTAGAAGACAGGTGGTTGTTATGAACTGGGTGTTTTTTTCTTTTTCTGGGTGACTGTTCAAGGCATAAAAAGAATGAGGAAGAATTTTTGGATGATCATGTTGCCAGTGTGGCAGTCTGGAAGGGTCTGTATGTCAGGGTAAGTATGGGCTTCATGGGTGTCTGCATTCCCCTTGGTAGATGTTGCATTGAGCTTGCGGGCAGCAGAAACAACTGCAAGAGGAGTGTTAAGGTGAACAGGCAGGGCTGAGGCACTTCTCCCACACTTGGTAGTGAAACAGATGTGAGTCACAAACAGCAGTGTGGGTAGAAATGGTGTTTTGGAAGAATTTAATGCAGAAATCCGTGCTTTCAGGCTTGCAGTTGTAATGCTGAGGGATAAAACCTCTCTTTCTCTTGGATACCCAGGTGCATTGCCACTGGTCTGAGCAGATTTAGTCTGGGTTATAACAAGTGGAGGAGGGAAACCAGTCACGTTCCCATGGTAGTGATGCACACCTGAAGAGAGCGCAGAAATGGATGACTCACTGGGTCAGTTTGTGACGCTTTAGATTTTACTGTTTGCACATGTGATTGCTTTTGTGTAAGAAACCAGAGAGCAACCTAGTTTATACTGGGTTGAGGGTGTTAGGAAATCTGGGGAGTGGAGTGGCTGAGAGCTGTGCAATTTCAGTTGGGCAAACATCAGACAAGAAAAGAACATATTTGCCGTCCCTCTTTGCTTTGCTTTTGCAGGATATCGGGCCTTAGGAGAACGCTGTCATTCAGATTCACCCACAGTGACAGGTCCATTCACTCCCAGCTCTGTGCTCTGAGAAGAGTCATTTCAAGCTTTGGAGTGATGTCTCCAAACACAACATGGTTCCACCGGTTGTCTTTATTAGGGATCCACAGAAGTGCCGGTCCTGGTGTTTGCTGCGCAAACCAGGGGGATCTTCACCAGCCAGGCTGTGGTGTGCGAAAGGAGAGCTACTGCTGATTGAGCCCAGAGACTTGTTTTCATGTGGGTTCTCTTTTATTACCAGCACTTGGAAAAATGTTTTTCTAGACCTATGCTTTAAAATTAACGTTGAGCAACAAGTCTGTTTTGTTTAGGGTTTACTTCTCCATTCACTGGGTTGGCAGCAGAAAGGTCAATATTTCAGTCTTTGGCCTTCTCTGGAGTATTAAAGGTACTTGAGTATAATAGTTCCGTG
Organism: Phaethon aethereus; assembly: GCF_964289735.1. Lineage (NCBI taxonomy): Eukaryota > Metazoa > Chordata > Aves > Phaethontiformes > Phaethontidae > Phaethon > Phaethon aethereus. Next base: position 4,947,488 of record NC_138589.1, on the reverse strand, counting down.
TGGAATGCGGCTCTTCTTAATTAATTTTAACGGCAGCATATTGCAGCATGGGTTCTCCTTCTGAAAGCCAGGCAGTACTTCCCACAAAGGATGAGAGTCTGTGCTAACTCAGGGTGCACATTCTTCCCTGACGAAACGTTGTGCACCTCACAGCATGAGCATCCAGCTCTGCAAAATGGCATCAACAACCTGATCTTTCATCAAGCTTAATTAATCAGCTGCTTTTTAAAATTATGAATGCCTAATGTGGAATAACCTAGTGGAAACTTTTTGAACTGTATAGATACCAGGAAATTCTAGTCTTGTTCCACTATGTGTACTAGGGCAAATGAGGAGTTCTGGAGTTGGGGAATGGCATTTTCTATGGCTGAGACTGGCCTCCACTGTTCTTTTGATACAGAAATTTTGGGAACATTGATGGGTGAAGCAGACACATATGCTGTGTGTAGTGATTCTGTCAACAGACCTCATGGTATACAGCCAGCCTAATAATCACAAATGCTTCTTTCTGTTTCAAACCCAGAAAAGGAACTGACATATTTTATCAGAAAGACAGACAATCTGTATCCCGTGACAATTCCAGATTATGGATCCCAAGAGGCTTTCCTTACATTCTTATTTTATCACGGAAATCACAGCTAGTGCTGTTTATTTTCTATACCTCTACACAGTTTTCAAGGTGTTGCCAGCAGGACCTGTACTGACACCGACATGTGTTGTTGTGACATTGCAAGATCTGATAGAAAACCCCAGATATATAAATATCAGTGTTTTCTTGGATCTTCCTTTGCTTTCAGTGGTTTTGGAAACACTGGCCCTAGTTAATTCACATTCTTTGTATGTTTTGTAGGCTTTTTTCCTACTTCTAAGAAAAAAACTTGTTCCTGTAGACTGGTTTGGAGTATCAGTCTCTTTTGTTGCTATTTTTATGTTAGGGAGCTACGTATATGTAATTTTCTAGCTATTTACGACAGAGTGGGATAAGAATAAATGTCTGGGCGAAAAAAGAGAAAACCTTGGTTATTTGGGAAAATAAGCAGCTTTTGCCTGATGGTTTTTCATTATAGTATTCCTGTCTTGCTGCGTTGAATGAGTTCACTGCCCAGACCCACACCAGTAGTTGGGAGGATGGACATCAGAACTGCTGAGGAAAAGCAGGGCTCCATCCACACAGCCACACTCCATGCAGCTGCTCACTGTCCTCTGTTTTGACATGAAAGCTAAAATGTCACTCAGGTACCTTCCCTCTGGACTTCCCTTACCTTAGGGATCAGTAGTACATGAGAACAACCCATCCCTGGTGTACTGACGTCCACAAACTCATGATTTGTCATGGTTGCAGTTCCTTGAAACTAAACTTTGGTTTGTGAGAACAAGAGGTTCTTCATGCTGATCCCCTGTGATTTGACTTGCTTTGCCTGGCAGACTGTCAACCTTCTCTGAAGTTATAATAATCTGTTTAAGGCTTGAGGCAGATTTTGGCTGAAAATATTTGTTCCTGAACTTACCTACAACTTGTTCCTTTTTTAAAAAACAAACAAACAAAGAAATATTAATATATTCACATAAATTTCATACACATATTATTTTTCCTACTTCAAGAAGGCATCTTAAAGACCAGTTCAGCAGTCCAATGGACAGTAGGTCACACAGCAGCCAAGTACACTGGATAATTCCTTTTTCTTACAAAGAATATCATTAGTTTTTATTGCTACATGCAGAAGACAGAGACTCTGTTTTTATGTTTCTGAAACCCACACACCACAGTAGATCAATCCAGCATATCTATCTCAGAAAGAAACTACATTCTGCTTACTTTTATTTGAACTTGAACTGCCAAGAGATGCTTAAGCCTTGATTCTTCACATCATGACACCTGGTTAGTTTACTCCTGCACGAAATGGTATGTTATCGGACCTGAGGGCTTTGCATCATGTGTCTACAAAGCAGGGTAGGAATCAACATAGAGATACAAAGCTTATTTTACTCCTTTCTTTTCTCTACCCCATACGAAAACTATCCAGAAGTTTTTTTGCAATGGAATAGTAATGACAGTGGGATGGTAATTTCATCTTGAATTTTACAAGCAAGAGGAGGGGCCAAGAAGGAAACCAGGTATGAAGGTTGCCAAACATATCTTCCATTTATCGTTCCAGCTAACAGGGGCTAAATTATTTCTGAGTGGCAGGTTTAAAAGGGAGGAGAGAAAAGCAACATACATTAATATGTGCAAACATGTACCTCATGCTAGAGAGGTGTCTCTGAAGAGTGGTTGGTTTGGTAATCCAAAGTATAGTCCCTCCTACAGGAGAAGTACAGCGTGTTACTCATGCAGGAATTCTGGTCATGCCGTTGGAGCTAAAGTAGTTGGAAGCATACCCAGATGGGAACAGGCTCTGTACTAGTGGTAACACAAAGATAGACCTTTTTTTACAGGAGCTGGAAATGAAGGGAATATTTTTGTCCAAAGAGTACTCTCACTTGGGGCCCCAGCAATGTTTCAGTCCTGGAGTGTGTGCAGTGCTTTTTTGCAAAGAAAAGAGACTTATACAAGCGCAAGTTTTCATATCAAATATTCCCAGAATTCAACAAGAAGAAAGAAGATTTTCTGCAGAAAAATATCGTCTGCTTTTCCATTTGCATGCCATTTCAAAGAGGGGTAACTATTGCTTTATATAGCTATCAACTGACTGTGATAAAGAATGGGGCTGTGCTGATCTAACCAGCTCAGGATGTGGCCCGTCGTATCCACTCTGTGAAGGCATTTACGATGCTGTTCTGAAAAGAGTTATAAGTAGACAGAGCATCCGGTGAATGGAAAACAACGTGCTTGAGTCATTTATATTAGACTGTTTAATAATATGATATTTCTCAGGTGCAGACTCACATTTACTTGTCTAACCATTGTCATTATTATTATTATATAGTAATTATAATTTAACTGTACAAATTAGTTGGGTAAGAGGAAGGATTAAATGACATATAAAAAGCATACTGACCGGAACTAAATGGAAAATTTCAAGGAGTCGTCTTTAAAATGAAGCGATTGCATAATATTTAATTGTAGAATATAAACTGTAATTTCCCAAGAGACATTGTGTTAATCTTGTGGTGGTTAGCCATTACATTTGGTCCATTTATAATCACTTTGAGCTACTTAAATACAAATTTACAAAAGGCTCAAACTTTTTTCCCCACTAATAACGCCTAGTGCTTTCCCCATAGCTTATTCATCTTCAAAGCTCTTCACCAACATTAGCTAATTATTCTTTTTTCTAATTAGTAGAAATTGACTATGGTCAAAAGGGCCATTCAGCCAATTAGCGCCGTTCTACCTTCAAATCTCAGAGCTTCTGACCCAGAGCTTTCAAACGGCTGATGAAGGTGTCATCAAGCAGTTGTGCTGAGCCCGTATCAAAGGCAGCCAACTGGAGAAAAAGCAAGGAAGGAAGGGGAAGCCCCGCCACCTCAGGGAAGTGTATCCAATCTTCTCATCCGCAGCCTTCCCCAGAGGCAGCAGCATGGAGAATGAAGGGCCGGCTCCGGGGCTCCTCCTGCCCTGCACACAGCTGCCTGAGGCACGGGGCAGGTGGGGTTACCCGGCCCTTAATTTGAAAGCTTAAAGGCATGTCGGGCTTGTGGTGGCCACCTGTTCAGAGGCTACTTCTGTTCTCCTTGTGTGCTGGATGTGGCAAGGGTCCTTTCGCTGGTTTTCGAGTGGTGGCCCTGTGCATGTCCTGCTGGTGGCTGCCTGGAAAAGCAAGCCAACGGCTAGCTCTGCGTAATCGCTAGCATCGCTCTGGTGTGTGTATTCTTTCCCTTTTCAATCGTGTGGTGGCAAACTAAAGTAATACGCACAGCAAGATGGATTTAGGAAGTAATTTGGATTTTTTGAAGTCATGTTTACGTTCAAACTGTCTTCTCAAAAGAGTGTTTCTTCTGAGTCTTGCGTGTAGCCCTGCCGCATGCCAAGAGTCGCGTTGCTCGCTTTTTAAGAACTCATATGCACCCGTAACTCAGTAGTTGTAACCTATAGGAAGCAGAAAAACCTCTGGAAATATGAACAAGCTCTCCCTCCCTTTGTGTTTTGAATTTCTTCACTCGTTCTTCTAAAAAGGCAGCTAAGTGACAAATCCTCACCGAGCAGCGGCTCGGTTTGGCTATTTGAGAACAGCTGCGTATGTGAGACTTGTTTATGTTTCAGAAACTGTGAAAGTTTTAACCCTGAACAACAGTGTGTGCTCCGGGAGATTAATATCTGCATTACATGGACTTGCTGAGAATAAATTAACTCTTGATGACACGATTACTGTCTTAGCAGTGTTCGCTGCATACAATTGCACGGTGTCTAAGATATTAATGTGTTTTTGTGAAGAATTTAGGAAGCAATTTATTTATATGACTGTGCTTCATTCCATATCACACCAGGACATCAATTAGCTACTATTGCCTGTAAAAGAAATGTAAATCATGTGTCTCATTGGTTACGAGGATAATACTGGGCCAATAATTCACAAAGAATAATTCATTCCATGAATTGTGCCTCATTCTGTGCTCATGAATTGTTCACAAACAGATACAACTTTCTCAAGTTTTCATTTTTCAAATTATTATAATGGATTCTTCTTCGTTACAGTTGACTCACGGTGGTTTTGAATATTCAGGACTTAAAGTTTGGAGTGATTTTGTTTGGTCACACAGTGTAATATATTTCTTTCTTGACGGAATCGGTGCAATTTTGAGAATCAGCTGATGTTGTGAATACTTGTGAGACCTAATGCAAATATCCTTTACAAATTTTTGTAAAATATGGTGCTTGGAAAAAAAATATTATTTTGATATTGGCCAGAAATACATAAAAAGTGAACCTCCAGAATGGTGAAAACCAGAGTAAGCTTTAAGAAAGATTTATGTGGAGATTTCAAGGAGAACATACTCTGGGAAATAATATGCAAAATTAAAATCACTCTTAGCCCCAGTGCAGTTTCTAAAATTGGGGAGAAGAAATGTTTGCCTTAGGAAGATAATTAACACCAGCCACTTTTAAAAGAAAAATAATTTAAAAAAAATTAACAAGAAATGTGTGGACTTTAGTTCCTATTTGTTTTAAATTTTCTGCAGAATCTTTGGCTTTAATAGAAAAAAGGATTTGAAAGGTTTGACGTTCACATTATTAGAAAGAGTTGTGTTTGTGTTGGCAGCATGAGAACAAGGAGGAAAAGGTGAATTTTCTGGCCAGTGGTGCTTTCTGAACAACTTGGAGATGATTTAAGAATTTTCCTGAATACCTTGGCTGCATATAAGCAAAAGAGCAAATACATATGATAAAAAATTAGGTATGATTTTAATTTTCAAGATAGAGCCTAAAATAATCTTCCTGACTCAGATTTATCTTTTTTGCCTGTAGGTGCTGGCACAAATTAGACACAATCTTAACCATGCCAATTTTTGAACCTACCCTCAGTACAGCATGTGTGTTGGAAGCAAGGTAGCTGGTTTTCCATGATACTACATGTGTGTTGAATATTGGATGGAAGGGTTGGATCTAGTTTTTCTTCCTTTTTGCTGAAAATAGATAAGATGGAAAATTTGCAAGTGTTTCATTTTTTTTGGTGTTTGCTTCACACAGATATCCGAACCCTTTCTTCTCTGAGCAGCCTACTGAGAATCTGAAATCCATCCTCTTCTCTCATATTGCTAGGCATGCCTTTCCCATGCTAATACATTAAGAAACTTTTATTGCACTAAAGAGCATATAAAGTTCACTGCTTTGCCGTGACCTTTTCTCCTTTAAATTGTTTCATCATTGTGACCAATATGAACCAAAGAGAAGATGTAAAAATGTTAGGGACGTTTATTTCTAGGAAGGTTAAGCAACTTTTGCTATGCCCTTTTTACATTCTTCCAGACCATCTAAAAAGAGACCGTAACATGACAGCGATGGCCTCCTTAATTACATTTTGTTGTCAGAGGAAGCACACTTTAAAAGAACAGTAACCCAACACTCCTATAGTTGAGGTTTTCAATAATCTCAACCAGGTTCACAACATTTGGAAAACCCCAAACCTTCTGTCAACTGATTGAAGCGAATTTTACGCATGCAAGAAATACAGTCATCTGGCACAAGGTTCTGTGTTACGGGGCTCGGGCAAAAGGATCCAGTTTCAGTTTGCCAGAGTTTCATGAGCAGTTGAATAAATTTCAGAATGGCAATGGCTTACCAAAAACCAAAAGCTAAAGAGGAATACGCTCCTGCCTGCTGTGCTTGTTTTCAGTTCATCTCCATAATAAATGTAAATCAGGTCCTGACTGTTGCCAGTCTAGTACTGAAATCTTGATAATGGCTGAAGATTTAAAAAAATACAGATATTGGTGGAACTCAGGGTGGGTAACACTTTGTCTCTTTCCTGGCCTTTTTCAGTTGGCCACTGAACCTGGTTGCTTTGTTTTTATCCCGACTGCTGGTACCTTTGTTCAAAGCCAAGGGGAAAATTAGTCCTGCGTGACTCCATTTTATATTTGTGTAAGTTCTGTCATGATTTTAGCAGAGATTGCCAGGGAAAAAAGTCAGCCTTACAGTGGGCTGCTACAGTGATGTAGGACATAGGGACTTAAAGGCAACCAAGGTGGGCAAAGGGTAATGCATTGAATTTGGCAGGAGAATACAATGGGCAGGAAATCCTAAACAGGGGCACGTGCATTTACCCGAAATTGAAAAGAAAAGGCTGTTGTCTGTACGTATTCTAGGGTTCCTGTAGCATGCCTATTAGTTAGGTCGGTGAACCTGCTGGCCTTTCCTTGCAAGATGAATTGCCTTCACTCAGGACTGTCTGGGGAGCAGCAGAGGCTGTTGTGGCATTGGCAAAAAAAAAAGGAAGGGGCTGTATCTGACTGCCTCCCTCTGGGAGGACACGGGCTGTGTGTCCCGGCTTCTGTTTCTGTAGAACAAACGTGCCTACAGTCTTTACCACATTTAAGGTCCTAGGAGCAAAACTCCTAGGCTCCTACTCAGGACTTATGAACAATCAAAAATGAAATTAGTCCCAGGGCAGTCTTTATAGGTTGCACCAGATTTGCAGAGCCTGTATAAATATCTATGCAGTTCAGATCGCCAAAGTTCATATGTTAGGCATCTACCACTGACTCTCATTGACATGATTCTAGATGTTTCCTGTGGCCTAAAGCAGAATATTCTGTTGGCATGGCTGAGGATTAAATCTTCAGCATTTGAAAAGTGCCTTAAAAATGAAGCAGGCTAGATACTATACCCTGTATAGCTGTCCCCATAGCCTTCAGGTACTGCTGAGGAGCACGAAGTATGGATCTGTAGCAACTCCTGAAACAGCCGCTCTTAACGAGTATATAGAAAATGTCCAAATCCAAGAGAATTTGTCCAAAAGGAAGGCTGACAAGAGCGTTGTGGAGGTATTTATGCAGCAAAAACTCTGGGAACGCTGGTACATTTGGCTATAGTACCATGCTGGGCAAAAGTGCCAGATAGGGTGAGATGTTATTGTTTCCCACAGCATCTCTATTGCTGGCTATGGTGAGAAGGCAGAGAAGAAAGGAGAGGCTGTTGGTATCGTCCTCTGATAAGTTGACAGCTGTTCTCATAAAGACAAAATTAATTTAAAAAAAAAAAAAAGTGAGGAAAGAAACACAGAGGTATTGAGATAAAGAAAGAGGCTATTTTCCTAACATGAAACGTGCTCCATGCCTGGGAGAGTGAAGGAGGGGTTGTTGGGGTACAATGATATGTGGGACTCTGGGAGGAGGATGGCCCAGAGCAGTGCAGTGGAGCAGGCCATGGCGCGCACACAAGAGCATTTCTGATGAGTTCGGCCTCAGGCTTGCCTTCGTGGCCAGCACAACGGTGCCCTGTTGAGCCCTGCACAGCAGTAGGTTATCAAGGCAGCTTCACGACTCGGGAGCCAGGTCATTCCAGCTGGCTTTGAGGGACCACAAACTCTTGCTGCGTCACAGCAAGGGAGCCTTTAGCCAGGTTTGTTTTTGTGAGATGAGGACCCTAGATAGACATCCAAGCATTTCCTCACTGCAGGCTGCCCCATCTGAGGCTATTTGCTTAGGGCCTGCGGTGCCGGGGCTGACTCAGTAACTCCGGGGCAGGAGAAACAGCTGTGGCTCCCTGAGCTCTGCTTCAGTCTGGGTTACTCGGGCTGAGAATCTGGCCTTGCCCATCACTTCAACATGCCGTTTCTTCAGCATATGCCTCTTACTACTGACCTCTCCACATTCCTGCAATTTGTTTCTATCCGATGTTCCAAGTGCAAATTTTTACCAGATAACACAGAGGAAGGTGTGCAATTCTGAAACTCTTCTGTCCTGACATATCTGAGGTTTCCTTCAGAGGATTCAAATCCTGTGTACCTCACAAGCACGAATGACTATATTTTGCACTTGAAACATTTGATGAGAGCAGGGATTTCATCAATGGCCATAATATATATGCATAACTTTGGATTTGCAGATGCCCAGATTTTAGCAGCGTGGAGAAGTGTCTGGGAGGAATGTTATATTGCAAGATGGTGGCTGCAAGTTCTCATTTTAGTCCTTTCTGTATTAGGTATTGGAGGGAACAGACGCTAAAATGGATGAGTAAGTAAAATTTTGAGGCCTGACTTGTTGGGCAAGACAGTCACATTCTTGGAGCAATAAATAGCTCCTTCCAGATCATGATGTGCTAGCAATGTTGGGGAAGCAATAACATAGGACTGGCCCAAGTTAATGATATATATTAAAGGAGATTATGCAGATATCAGGGACACGTTTAGTAAAGCATCTATTGTCTGCATCTGTCATCACAACATTCTGGCAAGCGTTGGGAAATATGGAAAGTGTGAAGTAGGAGGAGAAAAACTCAATCTGCGTTTGTTGACTGCTTGTTGACAGCAACAGAGTAAGACGTTTGCAGAATGCTTTAAAAGTTTTTTAATTAATTGTTGGGGTTGTTTATGCACAACCTATAAAACCCATTCTGATCATGTTTCTGGCTGCCAGAGTGGGGAAGCATGTCACAGGGAAGGGGTGTGTTTGTGTGCATCTGCTAGTGAGTGTGCATGTGAAGAGAAAGCAGCCAAGATGCTTAGTACTAAAGCCTGACCTTGAAATAATTTAGGTTACAGAATGATCTTTGCAAAAGAAATACAGATTGACTTTTGATGACGGCAGGAGAAGAGCGGGTGTCTCGGATCGAGGCACATATGGTAGCATGAGCTAGGCTGGAAATACATGTCCTGACGGACACACGTTGCACCCACTGAGAGTCGTTACCCGCAGCTCACCTGGGTCCTGGTCAAAGCGCTGCAGCAGATGGGGTGTTTCCCTCCATGCGCAGGCTCGGGATGATGTCTTCAGTTCAGATGTGATCCAAACTTTGCTAAAGTTCATGGAAAGAAGCCAATCAGTCATGAATCAAGGGCTTTAATGACTATTTATTTGTCTAACGTTTTGTATTGTAATTAAGTTGCCATTTTTTAAAACAAAATGTCCTCCCACCCCCCCAAATTGCCATCAATCCTTCCAACAGGAGTGCGCTACAATTTAATGTAAATTGGGATAAGGAGAGGCTGTGGAACCGTGCCAGTACAAATGCTCATTCTTACAAGCATAGTCCTGACTGGAGGACGGAGCTGTTTTGTAAGTGCTGTGCTCTCCGTTGCTGCTTAGGTTAAATTTTGAGCAGTTTCAGTTGTCCTGTCACTTTGTCGCTCGCTTGTAAATCAAATGGACTGTTTTGCTGCTGGCTTGTTGAGTGCTGGAACAAGCACAAACAAGAGCTTCTCTGCTGCTTTTCAAACTGTATTTGAGTCCTGAAGAGGTGGCAGTTGTGTCATGATTTACAGCTCCTATTTGGTGTTTTTAATTGGGAATTTACACGACAATTTGTGGCTACATGATTATGTTAAGATTATCTTATAAAAGATCTAGGACAGTTGTTTGTGAAACCCTGGGGGCACATACCAACCTCCTTAGTTATCTAACCAACTGTTTTGCTCCTCGGTTAAAAGAGTGGGGCCTTTGGAAGCGGTTTGATCTTCCTCTGGAAGGTTAGAGGTCGAATGACTCAGAAATGAAGAAAGAGTGATTTAATCCAAGGAACCTGTGCTGTTATTGTAAAACAATATTCACCGGTGATGGTACACTGCTGTATAAATGACAAACTGCGCAGCAATGGAAGTTGTTGTTACATCACTGGAAACCTCACCTGCACTACATTTATGACTCCATAAACATAGGTTTATTTAACAGCTGTGGGAACACCTATGGCCATTTTGTGTTAAAGGTCAGGAGTCCTAAATTTCAGTTCGCATGTTAGTTTCCATGGGTGAGGTTCATAAAATGTGATGACTAGCGTTAAGTGATCAGAACATAACCAAAATATAATGTTGGGGGGAAACATGTGCTAATACAAGCATTTGTACTGCGCCGTGTTTCCTTGAAGTGCTTGGGAGGATTGTTTGTTTGCTGAGTGTTGCTCTGAAAACAGATTTATATCACTTGGTCACAATTCTGTCTCCCTTTCAATGACAGTCTGCAATTGTATCTGCTGCCAAAGTTAGACTCCAACAGGGGTTTGCCTTCTAGGATATTTTTAAAGGGGAGCAATCAAGTGCAGCCTATTTCAGAACAGGAATTAAAGGTAGCCGTACATACAGCAGCTGCTCCTCAGTTTCTTTGCCAAACTAGATGATTAAAAATATTAATATTTATTCTTGAAGTTGCCATGTTAAACAATGGGCCAACTGGCTGACTGAACAGTGAGCTATGTATTGCCAAGTGCACAAGATAAAGAAAAATTAAAGAGAAAATAGTGTGTATTAATGTAAATAGTTTTCAAATGTGAGTGTGGTTTTATGTAGGTGTCATCTCGCAGTAGATCCTCCACAGGAGCATGTGGTAAAGGATAAGAAATAACTGCTGAGTAAATAATTCTTTTTCATACTTTTGAAGCATTTTAAAAGCTAAACTGAATCTCTATTGGGAGATTAAACTGCATATACACTGTGGGAGGAGAGGGATCTCCCTCTGGCTTGTGCAACATTGTTCTCAGCTCCTTTTCTGTGGCCTTGTCTAACTCATGCCACACATGAATATCCGAGTGCTCCTTTACATTCCCCACCCATGTTATTGCTTCAGGTGTTGTACTGTTGCTCAGTGAATGGAAGCTGATTTTTAACAAATTTGCAACAGCAATCTGGACTACTGAAAGGATTATGACTAAACCAATAAATTACTATTGTCTGCTTTCATCACACGACAGATTCCCATAACCCAGTCCAGTGTGGCTGAAGGTTTTATGCTGATGAAGATTACTGGGTTTACTCACATTTTAGAAACACCATTGTTCCATTAGATTCATAAACAATTGTTAGTCAAAGATCAAACAGAGATAATGACTGTTTTTTTGCACTTTTGGAACACAGATGAGATGATTAGAAAAACCCAAAAAGCTATGAAGCAATAACGAAGCTTCTCTTAAGCAATGGCAAACATATCTTTCTTGTTTAACAGCATTTTGTATCTCCATCAATAATCTCGCCAATGGTCATATAATTAACTATGCTAATAACGCTTCTTTTAGTCTTTTTATTACTATTATTGCTGTGAACCTGCTTACGAGCAATCCGCTGTAATTAGTAATTAATCTGATGATTGTGTTTCCCTATGCAAACGTGAGATGGAGCATGTTGATTTAACCACCCCAGCCTCGGTCTCTGCTCCGCACGTTGCTGCTGCCGTGTGCACCAAACTGGCGCAGAGCTGCCTGGAGCGCTGGCTGCCCGTGCAGCCGCCTGGGCTGGGGTCTGCTGGCTCCACGCTGCCTTCATGGGAACGGGGACGGGGGACAGAGCGGCCTACCCGTCACCTTGTCAACCTTGCCTGGCTGCTGCCAGCCCCTTTGCTTTGAGAGCACTTCCCGGTGCCAATGCCATCTTGTTGCATGTCATCCAAGACTGGCTGACTTGGACAGCAAGTACTCCTGTGAAATGCATCACTGAGCGTTTAATATGGGAGTATTTCTACTCCAGTTTGGTGTTTCACATGGAAGCCATTTCTTTCTCGCTTTCTAAACATGGCCATCGATTCTCTTTTCTTTAAATCCCCAAATTATCCTCGTCTATTCGCCCTTGTTTACTCTGGCAGTCTTGTAATGCTAGCATTTGCCAGAGTCCCACATCCCACTTTTTTTTTTCCTTAGCTTAGAATAGGAAACAAACGTGATAGTATTTATTGGCAAGTGGTGACGTTCTTGTGGCAATCATTGTGCTGAGCACTAACAGAGAGAGAGAGGTGAAGAGAATTGAGAATTCCCACTTGAAAGCAATCCCCCTTTTTTTTTTTTTTTTTTTTTTATTATTGCTGGTGGCCCTTTAGTATTAGAATTGCCACCACATTTTTTGCAGGGGATACACAGTAACGCAAATGAAAATGTAAAAGATCTTTCAAAGAGATATTGCAAGCCATGACTTAAGCACCTGAACCTTAGAAATCCAGTCTAACCTTGGCTTTATGTTCTTGTTGTTGTTCCCTGTTGCAACAAGGCAACATTAGGTACTGATCTCTCAATCTCAGTGTGCACTGTAACTATTCTCCCTGTTTTATAGCACAGTTGAAGGTTCCTGAAACTTACTATTGGAAAAATGATGTGCTCGTGTGTCCCTGGCATAGTTGTTATCCTTCTCTAAACAGGAGTTAGAGCAGGGCATTCAGCAAGCAGATACGGAAGCTGTCAAGAGCCCAGTAGACTGTGAGGTGGCTCTAAGCCATTATAATGCAGGAAAGTGATATTAACCCAGCGAGTGGAAAAAGTAGCTTTTAATGTTTTGTAATCACATGTAAGTGTAAAAGCTGAAGGCACAAATCAGGTTTAGGGGAGATAGTGTTATTCAGAGCTAAAATTCCTGCAAAAAGGCAAAAATATTTTTCCATCCAGCACTTACAGCATGGAGCCTAAACCTGCCTAATCCCTGCTCCACATAATAGCCAAAAAAAAAAAACCTGTCAAAAGTCTATCTATCTGTATAAAGCTGGAGATATTTGACACTTTGTAAGTGTCCCTGAGTTGTCTGTCTTAGCAACATACACCTCTGCTGAGCTGTGCAAATAGAGAAAAAGGTAGGGTTCTGGTGAAACCAGTATTTACACACTATCTCAGTGTTGGAAGTAATTAATCTTCAACTGTATGAGGCTCTTTGTGATGTAAAGCAAGTGCTGACACTTTTGTGTAAACATGAAGATTAGCATATTTACAAACTGGTAGATGTTACTTTGATCAGTGGCTGCTTGCACTGGAAAGGCATGCTGGCATGCGGGTTTGCTCTTCATGTGACAAAGACGTCTAATCCTTTTACACTATTCTCAGATCCATATTTAGAATTCTGACTTGTGTTTTCTATATCCACTTGAGCTCACTCTTTGGTTTGTTTAGCAGCGTTCATCCACTCTTTATACTCACTAGTGACTCATTCCAGTTTGTTTTCTTTGCAAAGCAAGCAGTAAAATTCCAAAGTAGTAAATGACCTGGGTGAAAAACCCTTAAACTCCTTTCGATTTAATTACTAAAGCAAATTGGAACCACTTGCAGTCAGGCTTTTTGATGGCCCGTATAAAGATCTTCACTGTTTTCCTTCTTGCTTTCAAGTAAGCCGGTGTGAAAATTAGCCAACCCAGCTCCAGCCTATTCTAATGCTATTGCATCAAGACTTTTGTTTCTGTGTACCTTTAAACTCATCTGGAAGACTTTGAAAGAGGTGTCCTAGAATCTTGTTTTTGTTCATTGTAATTTAATGGTAAACTGTAAACAATGCATAATTCATTTTAGTGCAAATTATAGCTTTACATACTCTAAACTGGTTAGTGACAGGGGATCTTGTGGTAACAAGATAATGACCTGAGCAAGTTAGAACAGGCTGGGTCTTATCTTTTGAGAACGATGAAATAATGTTATGACATTGTCAGCATATTGTCTAACATGCTAGGATGCTAGCAGCTCATTACTTATGTGCAACCCTTGTGCCTGAGTAAATGATTGCAAGATTGGCCCTTCTAGATGCACATGCGTTGGCAAGACCAAACAAGCTAGGCGACCGCAGAACAGGAGAGATGTGTAGTTGAGGTGGGCCCACACATGCTTGCGGAGGAAAGCTGAGACTGAAGCTGTTTGGTGGGTGGGGTACCACTGCTGTTCTCAACACCGGTGCCTTCATTTGCACACTGAAAGCAAATTTGCTCACCCTACCCACGGCCGTTGGAGACGGGAGACACAAATCTGCTTGGTCTTGGAAGCTTTCCTACTTTCCTCTGGCAACATGGAGCTTTGCCTCCATCCCCAGGCATACCTGTTAGCTTGTCGAAGATGAGGAAACTCCTTCTCACCAACGTAGTCTCTTCTAGAAGGTGTGAGGTTAAGCTCAGACTCTTTAGGCACTTGACCTGGCTCCTATCCACACACTAAAACCTCTAATCTGATTTTAGGGCTCTGACTCAGTTTCCATTTGGCAACAACTCCCAGTGATAAACGCATGATCTGGAGATGCAGCTGCCACCCAGCTGTTTGCCCTTATGGCACAACTGGAAAGACTACTCCTGCATTTTACCAGTGGTTTAAGCTAATATGTTGACTTGTAAAGTTGAGATGCTGGGAGCATCCCCTTCTACCCTGCAGTACAGAGGTGTAACTGCTGCTGGAGGAGTGCAGTAGGCACCTGACGGTGGCAACAACTTCAGTGCGATTGACTCCAGCCCTCAGTGGCAGTTGTCTGCCTTGCCCAGAGCCGTAGGCCCTCCATGCAAAAGGAAAAGAAAAATCAGTCTCAGCCATCTTTCTAGGGTCTTTCAAATGGATCAGTGATATGTAATTTCATATACTAAACAACCCACCAGCCTTCCAGGCAAGCAGGACATCTATGTTCACAAGGTTGACCTGAGGCTCTTTGCTGGGATATTAGACATTTTACTCCAAGAAACAGCTGTGAAAAACACACACGAGAGGCATATAATGATGCCTTGTGTCCTACATTCATTTTTCCAGGGCCAGTATCCCAGGTGCACCACTGAGGGCAAAGTTAGCATTTTCCCCCTGAAATATTGCTGTCTGTAGTCTGCAACTACACAAATCTAGAGAAAGTTCAGTTGCATTCAGCTTCCCCCTTTGTATCTAACAAATGAACAGTAGAGACAGGATCTGTGTTTTGATTTCTTGTTAAGCAAAGTAAGCAGGTGAAGTTCTCAGAAAAAAAACTGATATACTTTTCTTGTGTGATTTGCAGGGCATCACATGTACGTTAGATCTATTACCAATTAAAACTCTTGTTAAACCGAGGATCAAAAAGAAAGCTCGACACCTCATTTAGCTCTTTTCATGACTGGATTAACCTAAATAGAACAACTTGTCTATATGGGAACAGCACAGAAACCTAATTTAAAAAATATTTTCCTATCTAGGTGGAGAAACTGTGAATGGAGTATGTATGTAAGGAGGAGGAAAATGTTTTATTTGATTGTGGTGATGAAAAATTAAAAATTATTGGGTGAAATCTTCACCCCACCAAAGTCAATAGAAGTTTTTCCGTGGTTTTCAGTGAAACCTACTGTATTTCCTATTGATATTTAAGGGAAACAAACCCCCAACTTCTGCAGGTTATATTGTTACTTATTTAAGATGGAATAGCTGGTTGCACATTTATTAACTAAAATGATGTATTAACTGAAACCTTTCTAAGTATATATTAATCTCAGTGGTTTACTGAAAGCTTTCAATACGTCTGGGTTGATTTTAACTTAATAGATTAGAAGACACGTGGTTAATATGCTAAACAAAATTAGATTTTGGTAGCTTTACTCCCAATGCTATTATTTGCGTTTTCATTTTTTCCATGTTGCGAGTGTTCGGCATTTCTGCAACATAAATGCACAAGCAAACGGGAAACACTTTGCAGCCAATACTGGAATATAAGCCTAGATCCTTCAGGCTTTCAGTCTGAGTCCCTCCCGTTTCTCCTGTGTGGTGCTAAATCAGGGTCATGGAAGAGCCCATCTCCAGGTTGCCGAATCTGTGCTGTCTTGCAGGCCGGACCCAAACACACACTAACATGAGCACAAGTAAGCAAGGCAGGCTCAGACCCTTGGGATTATAGCCTGACTAGGGGCTGAGACCGTGGAGGAAATTTCTACAAAGGCTGCAAAAAGGGAATAGAGTCGCAGGGCTACAGTAAAGCTGGGAAGCTGCAATAGTCCTGTATCACAGGATTTGGGGCTGGCAAGCTGGTTATCCAGCTGTGTAGCACTCAGAGCCCAACCATGAACATCGTATGAACTTTGATGTTTTTAATGTTGTCCATGGCTGTGCTGTAGTGGGCAGGACTGACCCTTTTATGCTCTCACAGGTCTTTTTTTCTGACAGTTTTATGGGTGTAAATAGATAAAAATCTTCATTTTAGGAAAAGCATGTATTTAGGAATTTTAGGATACTAATTTCATGTTGCCCTAGAGCACTTTCTGCAAATGTTAGCATGCACATGCAATTTCTGGTGATTAAAGCAGAGTATTTTGACTTTAAAGTGGCATCTTCTGAATAAATCTGTCTCCAAGTGATTTATGCATGCCATTAGGATTTAGTGCTGGTAGTTGTCCTGGGAAGCCTGATCTGGTCTTTCAAGAGTTGCCTTAGCTTTATCAGTCCGTTTACATGTGGTCATATTTCAACCTCCAGGAGCTTTAAAATGTTTAGTACACAGAACACAAATTTAGGCCTGTGTTTGTTTTTATTGGTGGAACCTCTTTCCTTTCTTCAACATTCTCAAATATTCCCTGGTTTAAGTAGAGTTATCTAAGGTAATCCACTCTTGCCCTTACCAGGGATATTCCACTTTGTTCATAAGCACATAACATAACTCTAGTCCCTAGTGATTTCATTGTGAAATTAAAACCCAGACACTCATCCAGATGTCTTAGAAGATAAGGGCAGGCCTAATCCGTATGTCACAGAGGACTTGAGGAGAAGGAATTCACCTATACATCATCACGTTGTTATTAGCCTGGACCATGGCAAGCCCAACACAAACATTTTCCACAGGGCTTGCATTCAGGCTTGGCAGTGTTAAGAAAATACCCTCCAGCGATGTGTTATTTTAGGCTGAAACAAAAGTAGACATGAATGGCAAGAGGAACAGAGAAGTATTGTTTTTATTTTCAATGTGAACCCATAACTTGTGTTAAATGAAAATCTAACCAACTAAGATGTAAATACCATTGTGTTCAAATGAGCTATCAAATATCAACACATTTATTTTGTGATGGAGTACTGATGCTTGTCTTAGGCACTGTGGGAAGGGCAATTTAGATAGTAGAAGCCAAAAGCTTTATCTGATTAAAACTGATATGATGATTGATTTTGGCAGAGAGAAATGACTTCCATTGCAAAAAAGAAGGCAACAAAAACATTGTGCATTTGTTATTAATATGAAGGGTGGCACTGAAATTAGAGGCAAAATGTGGGCCTGTGAAAGAGGCAAATTTTGCCTTTATTTTTCGCAGTTCTGTCGCAGAAGTCACCCTTAAAGCTACCGCAGTTATTTTATAAAATCCATGGGAAACTCTTAGGGTAGGGCCTAGAACCCACCTCTCCAGGAGGTGACCAAGCCTGCGCAGCCGCCCATTTCTGTTTGTTCCTGCCTTCGTTTGCTGCTTCTCCATCTTGCCCTGGGAGCACTCCCAAAAGTACAGAGAGATGTTACAGGATAACGATGAGACCGAGTTTGTGATTCAAGTGTTAAACTGGGAGTTAGCTGGTTTGGCTTCAGCTCCTGCCTATGCCACAGATGTTCTGCGTGGCCACGGCACGCTCTGTTTTTGATGAAATTCGTCCCTGTGCCGAGAGCCAGCTAGAGGCTTGGATGCCGTCTGATGCTGGGAGACAAACAAGGCTTACCCACTGGTTGAACATTATACAAGTATATTTAGAAAACTCTAATGGCATGTAAGCTTTGTGGTGTCTTTCAGCAGAGGGCTGAACCTCCTGTTTATAGTCAGTGTCTCAGTGCTCCCTCCTGCCAAGCAGGAAAACTGCAAGGTTAATCACATTAACATTTGTGAAATGCTACTGTAATGCGAGGGACACGTAAGTGTATGTCTATCAGAAGGAAAGCGTATAGATTTCAAATGAGCTGCCCGCAGTTTAGGCACTTCCACTGAATAGTCTGCGTCTCACAAGCATAAAAATGTGCCCTGGAAAAATCTTCAGAAACAAAGAATAAGTTTTATTAACAAATTCCGGGGGTTGGTTTTGTTCTTTTCTCTTTTTTTCTTTAATATGAATATCAACTGTATATTCATGCAAAGGTATTTATGAAAATCAAGACTGGAGGAAAGAGATCCAGAAAAATGGCAGGACAGAGAAACACTTTTTAAAATGGAATGTGGGTTTGATTTTTTTGTTTTGGGAAGCGGTCCAGGTTACCCTAACAGGAAGCAGAGACACATTTCAGCTGAGGTCTCTTTGTGCACAATGCAATGGCAAAGCAGTTCAAGACCAGTTCATCTGTGTGAAAATATGACCCTGTATGAGTCTGGAGGTCAACGAAACCACTGTTGATCTGCTCAGGGCATGCTGGTCACTGCTGTGGGGTCACTTTGATTTATGTGCTTGGATTTTCCACTTCCAGAAGAATAAAATATGGGCGACTGTCTCTTAGTTGACTCTTATTTGTTGTTGTAGGCATGCATTTTTCTCAGAAATATGCACTATATTAAGAAGTCTGATAAATTTAATGTAAGGCTATAAAGTGACACTTTATGGAAGAGGAATGTATTCTCAGTCATAATTAGAAAAAAACCCTGAAAACCATGGCTTTTTTCTGGTTTCTTTTAAGAAATATACGAGCTTGCCATCTCTCACTGGAACTTAAATGTCTCCTTACCGTGGTTTGAGTGTTTCACAGTTTTCACAGATTTACTTTTAAGATGCTTATGTGAAGGACGGAATTAATGGCAACACCATTTAATGGATGGGATAGTTGAGGCAGACTCAACAATAAGGTAAAAGAAATCTGTAGCAAACCAGAAAGCTAGTAATTATTTACTGCTCTAAATCCTTCTATGCAACTTCAAAAGTAAAATGAATGGAAGCTTTAAATTTGCTTTCTTAGTGCAAAAATTACAACTGCTTCTCTGCTGAGACATCGTGGGAGCATGGCCAGAGGTGGTCACAACTCCATAGAGAATTTGGGGTACAATCTTGAGAATCTCTTGAAGTTTGGCAGGGACTTCCAGGCCTTCATGGCGATTCTGTGGACACCAGCTGTGGAATGTCTTCCTGAGTGTTTCACCAGCATGAAGTGGTACCAAATGACTTCTTCCTGCTGTGCAGCTCAGCATGGTGAGACAGGTGGAGATCCAGAGCTCTGCTGGAAGCATCAGGAGGCACAGCACTCCCTGCCTCTGACACGAGGGAGGTGGGACAAAACATTGTCTCAGCTGACACCAAAGAACTTATTCTCTTGATCACATCATTAGTTTCAGTGGAATTAACTCAGTGGACATCTGAGTCAATATATCTGGATATTTTTCTGGTTTTCTGCCATACAGCAAACCTCAGCAGTTCTGGCTCTCGTGTCACTTGTTCTGTTGGTGAAAACGGTCTTCCCCTATAATAATTGCTATTCTAAGTACTGCTATCAATCAAGACTCCTTAATTCTTCCTATAGGACCCTTTAACCCTTTCAAACTTTCAAAAAAAAGCTATTAATGAAGGTCACTGCCACCTGCTTTGCATGTGACTGCTGAGAGTCAGCATTTAGGGGCAGACACCTATGAGAACGTGTAGCTTGGAGCTCAAGAACCACTGCTTGCCCAGTGTATTGGAAAACACGTTTTTATTAATGCTGATGAAATTTTGCCTTGTTCTTCCTCTACCCTTTGATTAAGCACATTTAAAATGTACTTGTGCCTTGGGTTGTTTTGTCTCATAAGTGTTACTTCTTTTTTGTGGCTACAGGGGAAAATATGTGAGATTTAAAACAGAGACTTTGACATTTATTTGGAGAAAGTAATGCCTAAGAAGACCCTCCTTATTTATGGAGGATGGGAAGAACAGCGGTCAATACTGCAGAAGTGTAACATAGTTCTTTGTTATTAATACCTTACTTCAGACAAGCTATTTAGTCAGGGTTGTATCTGTGGAAGTGTTCAGAAGGTATGAATGAGTGGTTGAGAAAAAGTCATTTCGTTCAGATATATACACACCAATTTCACTGACGCTTCCATTTTTCAACCTAAATATCTAGAAACGGAATTTGAACATGAGCGAACAAGCAACACATCTATGACTGTGCTATAACTTGACCATTGTACTTCCAGTGCCATTTGTTAGGGAGTTTTAAAAAACCCGAAGTCATTGGCTGGAGAGACCACAATTATGAAATGTTCAACATGTTTCTCAGTACCCGTTGCCTAAAATAACTGCTTCACAAGCCTTCTCCTTCAAGACATCCTTAAGGATGTTTAATACCCTCTTAGTTGTCATTTCTGTCAGCACTCAGCACTGTGAAGAGTTGCTGAACTAAACCATATTAGCAGGTCTTTACAATTATTTGTAAATGTTGGGATACTCAGAAGATTATTGCACTGGTACATTGCCTTTGGTGCCTGAGGGGAGCACGAATTATATCTTATCTGCAGGAATGGCACTGAGGAGCCAAACCGTCTTATGAGATGCTGTGGTGCTCAACCCACTTCCAATCCCATCACTGGGATTGTCAGGGTACAATTTGTATCAGTGAGCAGAATGGACATATCCTCTAACACTAGAGTTTCACATGAATCTAATGCATGGGAAATGGATTTTTTTTTTCTTAACTGGATAAAAATATCTTCTCATCTGCAACCTGAAACTGATGACATTTCAGAATTCCATTTGGAGAGATGGAAAAACAGATGATCTGAGTTTTTTAAAACTCTTTCTGATAGCTGGTGCTTCTTGCCTGTACAGTTTATTGAAGTATTACTGACACAAAGCATTTCAAACTTTTGACTATATATCTGTCTCCACTAAGGTTTGCCTATAACTGTCTGTATTTAACTAAGGAAAACTACTGTCTTCTGACACTTACTTGTCCAGGATTGTCAGGACTGGGACCTGGAAGTTAGGTTCCTAGAATTTCAAAGAAGTGGTCCAGTTTTCAAAGGCACCGAGCAACCTCTGCATGCCGTGGAAATTGGCTAGGGTTTAAAGCTCTGGGAAAAGGCCAGGCTGGTTGTTTTGTAACCTAAATTTCCTACGTACTAAAAATGTCAAGGAAGAAATATCCCATATCATAAGCCAGTTCTTTAAAAAGAGACATACTTTTAACAACTGCTTAATTGAAAGCAAAGCTTATTTTCAATATGATAGGAACACATCTATAACACATCTATGCTTGCGGTTATGCCATCTGTGTAATTTCCAACTTAAATATGGCAATTATTGCATAACTCTACTGGCCAGTGAGCCATCCGCACTGGCTTCTAAAGTAGAAAATAAAATTTGTTTTATTCTTTATAGCTATGTATCTATTTATCTATTGTCTATCTGCTGCTGGGAGCTGTTGAGAGACCTGCTGACGTACCTTACGGATCTGGCAACAGGAAAGACTGGCTGTCATGAAATGCTCGCAGCTCTTTTGTGCCAGGGCATTGCAATGGAGGCTGCGGGGAGCTTCCATCTGACTGTAACACGAGAAACTCTCAGTGTTGTGTGCGTTGCCTGTGATGGAGGCTTAAAACTAAGGGCGTTATCTCACCGAAGAGCCCCAATGACAGAGGCTGCACTCAAGACTGCGGCTCCTAATTCATTCCAGGCTGAGCGTAACAGGAGTGAAACCCTGCCTCGCTTCTGCTTGGGGTTTTGCCGTGGCATTGGGTGAAGGCGGGTTTCACCACTGGATGGTGTATCCTGATATGGACGTGGGAGAGTGTGAGCTAAGCTAGAGCGCTGAAACCACCCATGAGAAGGGCAGCAACCTGGACGATAGCATGTGTGGTAGAGGGAGGGGGCACCTGAGAGGGAGTGGAGACAGAGAGAATCACTTCTCCATGCTAGTGCTTCCTAAAAAGGGGTCTCCTGAACGGCAAAAGTGTTTTAATTATGTGAGCTTCGATTTTAACTCTGTATTTGTTGATGTTTGCATTTGTTTATTTATGCTTTATCATGTGAAACATGTAGAGAATGATGGTTTGTTCTCAGTTAAGGTAATTATAATTATATGTTATAATAATATGCAATTTATATAATAGATAATATAATGAAGTTATAATACAGGATCAGAGTTTAATTTGGGTTGGAAAGGACCTTGGGAGATCCCAAGTCTTTTGGAGCAGACCAGATTTCTCAGGGCTTGATCCAGCAGAGCCAGGGAAACCTCCACAGATGGGGACTTCACAGCCTCTCGGGGGACCCCGTGCCCTGCCTGGGTGGCCCTGGGGGAAAAGTTTCTTCTAGTGGCGGTGTTGGGTATAAGAGGCGAGTCCTGACCGGGCACGCTGGCCATGCTATTCTCAGCCAGTGCTAACGCTCTCCAGTCCCTTTGCTTGTTTCCATCTGAGAGTCACCCCTGTTCAGCTGATGCAGTTACTGCCACAAGGCAAGTACTGGCTGTATGACCATAATTCTCAAAAACAGTGTATGCCTTTCATTTTTCTCTTCTTTTTCATTAAATTGCTAATAAACTCATTAAGATACTTAGAATAAAATTTATGTTGGGGGGCGGTCCACAGGCATTGAGGTGCATTTTCAAAATCACACAAGCACAAGTTAGCTTTCCATTTTCATGTCTTACGCTTCGATTTCCCAGCGTGCTTGCTTCTGTGCTACGTTAGAATGGCTGCACTTAAAGATCACCGAACCCTTTTTTGGAAAAGAAATGAAATAACACTGGCATCTCAACTGGCATTTCCCCTCTCAATAAATAACAGGTCTGCTGTTTTAAAGGGTTTGAGTAAACTACTACAGGCCAATAATAGCTGCTGTGATTTTGTAACTGGGGAAAATTTCACTCATTGCAGCACTATGACCCCTGTGAAATCAATGATGCTGCACCAGTGTAGAAAAAAGTTTGTCCCCGTGATTTGAAAATGTCCAACACATGTCTCTGTGACGGCTGGTGGCTGACCTGGCTAGCTTTCTGAAGCAAGTTTCTGTTGCTTCTTGGCTCTCTTCAGGAAAGGAACTGTAATAAACAGTGCTGGTTTCTGAAACCTGTTCAAAGGAAGAGAGATGATGTGCATTTAAAAAAAAAAGCATTTTTGTTTTTAAATGAAAGGCAGAGAGACCAAGGCAGCTAATACTAATGTTCTGACAAACATCAGAAATCTGCTCCGCAGATTTTATTACAGAAGTTAAAGCTGTATTTCTTTTCTCTTTGTGGTGCCGGTTGTGTTGGTGAGGAAACCAACACACAATTCACCCCAGGTGAAGTTATAAATGGGGCATGTTTATTCAGAAATGCCCTCCTCCTGAGCAGAATGTACTTGTCTGGCCTATATTTACCCATGAGAAACTTGCCGAAATTTTCTGAACCAGAAGGAGAAGCGTTACCCCGAGGCCCGGACTGAAAAGCACCAGCTGCCCCATGACTGCGTGCCGGGAACGTGATTTTGCACGGTTGGCCCAGGGCTGGCACTCGATCCCGTCGGGGTCATTTCTCGTCAGGTCTGCAGGGTACTTCCAGCCACGGTGGCATGGCTTTCATGTCCTGTTTAGTTTTGCCTTGCCGAATCGTCGAGTTTGCCCATTCAAGCTCCCTGTGTTTGGTGTTTTCTACAAACTCCAAGGCTCCTGGAGTCATATGAGAAGCTTAGCTATTACTAAAAATTTTTAGGCTTCGTAGGTATAGAAAAAAGCTTCTAAACATGAATTTAAAATACAAACTTCACAAACAAATAAAATGAACCTTTACAGTCGTTGAGCTTTAACATCTCCTGGCTTTCTAGGGCATTATTTCTGACTTGTGACTATTTGAGGTCGGCAGGACTGCTGCTGACTCTTTGTGCATTCAGGCTGCATTTATGTTGCTTGGTTTGACATATTCCTGGGAGACTTACTTCCACTCTCTGTGCATTTAGCTACAACCTGGGCAAAGCGAGAGAAGCTATTTTTCAATTCATGTTTTTGCTTTCCCTTTACTTTAGCCTAAACCTTTCTATCTTTTAGGATACTAATTTGGCTATTATTCTGAAAAACATATTCACTGTTGAGTATAATTATTGGTGATAAGTTGTACAAACTACTGGATAAGTGTGTACACATTGACACTGGATGGACTGGCGGGTTATTTTGACAGTAGCAGGTAAAGTATTAGAAGGAAAATTAGAACATGCAATCATTTTGAATCTGCATGACATTTTGTGAATGTTTACTTTGCACATACTTTTTTTTAAAGTTTTCCTCCGGTGTCACACATATATTGCGTCCTCTTGAAAACAGAGGAGGAATTTAAAGCTTTCTGTGAATTTTAAAAGCAAAAAAGTTTTTATCATGAAAGACCTTGGTTAGAGCTGTTATGGAAAGTAACAGGTGACTGAGGTTGATATCTGAAGGCTAATGCTGTCAGGTCCTACTAGATGGTCATCAGTTTTGTCAGAGGACACAACTTTACTGCCTTCTACTTAAACTTTTCTTTTCTGGTTAATACAAAGATATGTACTGATTTCTGGATCTTGGCCAAAGACTCTGAAGTCTTGTAAATTATATTTTACCAGTTTTCTAAAAGAGAAAAGACAAGACTCTTTTCTCTGACCAGGTAAATGTGTGACTATAAAAGTAGTACAAGGATCCTTGAAGTGTTTTCCTTTACATGCACAGAAGTCCCTTAAGTATAAGGCAGCAAAGAACCACACCTGAGAAGATCTAAGGTAATTTTGTTGTTTGTGCTATGGTGGAATTTTTTTGTTTCACGAGTGTTTGTCTAATAGGGCATGGTTGAAATGACCCTCTCAAAATCTACCGTTAAAACTTGAAATGACACAAGCCTGAATCATGCAAGCAAAAGGGCATTACCTTGGATTTTTGTGCTCGAGTCTCTTGGCACAGGCAGAACACCCAGAAAATAGAGTCTTAATCGGTAGAAATGCTCCCAAATCCTACAGGTGTGTTGCTGTAGACCACAGTCTGAACATGTCTCCCTTCTTTCCTATCCGACAGTAGACTCATATTGGAACATGCCCAGTGCTTTAATGAGTTACAAACCTGTAAAACATTTCATCCCCTCTGCCTGTGGTAACTGCTCTTTAACCTGGCAGTGAGACTGTGTACAGATAGGTGCTGGAGACTGACTCACAGCGAAATACGCTGTGCGTAGAAACAGGGGCTGCTCCACGCAGCTGGCCCGCTACACCTCGGCCGTGTGCCTGAGTGCGGTCCCAAGGGATGGAGACAATCCCCGCGGCCATGCTTGACACCAAGCACGTGTGCAGGAGCTTCTTGCCAGAGCAGGAGGGCAAGAGTAACCTTAGTCGGGAGCAGGGAGAGGGCTCGGGGCAGCGTCAGGCGGGGAAAGGCCTTCCCGGCGTTTCTGCTCCTGTGCTGCGCGGGGAGAGCGGTGCCAAACAACATATGCGCCGTTGGCATCTCCAATTACTTCTGCTTCTGTAAGTCAGGAACCGTTCCTCCGAAGCCAACGGCACCTCATTAATGTTAAACTGATGTGAATAAAAGGCGACCGGGACATATATGTTTCCATACCTTTATACCACTGGGTCTGATTCTACTTTTTCTCACACCGGTTTGATATTGATACAGTTCCTCTGGCTTCCATGACATGAATCTGTATTTAACCTGGGTCAGCAAGATCTCAATCAGCTTCATTTACTTCAAAAATGTGTGCCTGGAGCTGTTGGGAAAGGACGGGTTTGTAAAAGAAGAACAGAAGATGGGAGGTAAGCATAGAAAAGGGATCAAGAAACAGCTCGAGGACGGAGCTTTATAGTTCTTGTCCTTGTTTGCCTACAGTTTGTTGCCTTTGTCAGTGAAAAATGGGAGAGATGAAAGAAGGGAATGTCTCTTGAGTTAGTGGTTGTCTTCAGGCTGAGCAAAGCCCTGGGGTAGAAGCATGTCAGTCCTCCCTCCTTCCTTCATTTCAGCTGTTCTGTGTGTTGGGAGAAAAAAACCACCCTTTTTTTTCCCAATACAAAATAGGAAAGAACTACAAGGAAACGGAGCAGATTATATTTTCCAGTTTGCCTTAGGGTTTCCTGGAATTTCTGCTACTGTACATTTATTTAAAGTAACCCTATCTGTTTAAATACATGCTGATCTTTGGTTGCTCTGAGATCAGAATCAGCCCCGAAGAATGCCTTTTGCTTGCAGTCATTTTTGTATTGTCAGTTTTTCCTCCTCACCCCCCGCCACGCTGACCTCCATGGTATCAGGTGACAGTAGGATAAACTGCAACATATGTGGTCCTGGGCATAAAGCAAGTTATGATCCAAACCGATGCAGAAATTGTGATCTGTTGTCAATCTCCTCAAGGATGACAAAGCAATCTGTTTCCAAGTGAAGGTAGATGTAAGATAAATTCTCTGACTGCTATTATATTTTTCTTGGCATTAACCAGATGCTATTACTGTTTTGTGGCTTTGTCACCACCAATTATGAACTAAAATAACATCATCTGTTGCAAAGTGTCGTGATCCAAAACTTCTATGTCTCTTCACGGTGACATTGTGAATAAATAAAATTAACTCCAATGATTCATTAATACATGTTTAATAAGACTTCGCAAAGTTATGTCAGGCACTTAGAGAGGATGTTTGGAAATAAAGGCTCGATCCTTCAGTGTCTAACCCAGAAAAGTGGCTCCTTAATGTTGCTGAAACAATACATGCAGCTAAGGGTTTGCTAGATCTCTGGGAAGTTTCTTGCTGTGCGCACTATTTAAATATTCTGTGCGATTGTCATCATTATGTACCCAAATGAAAACGAATCTTTTATAGTGAAACTTAGGACATTATGCAATAAACTGAAATTTATTGTTTAATCCTTAACCAAGCTATTGCACAGCAAATGGAATTAATTAAGATTTTTTTGTTGGCTGTCTCAATTACACAATAAACATATTTTTATTTGAGCAATGTGTGTATATCGTGAAAATATTTCAAGGAAAAATAAATTATTCAAATGGGGCAGCTTTGTTGTAAAGCAGCTATTGTAAATCACAGCAATTTTTTTTTTCTTAAATGTAATTTATATCACTATCATTTGTTAGAACTGGTAAAATACCGCAAGCTTTTTAAAAAGGTAAAATGATTTACTTTTTTATTGTCTAGACTAAATGTAAGCCATTGCTAATTAATACTGCCCTTTCTGATGGCTTTGCAACAGGCATAGCTCAAACAAACCAGTTATAAATGATTTTTCAATGTAAACTTTTAACAGCGTAGCCTAAGGGCTTGCTCAGCATAAAAGTACAATGTAGAAAACATAAGTTTTAACTAAGGTCAGGATATATCAGGCGGTGATGGATGTACATGTAAAAACATCTGACTGTGGAATGACAACGTTTTCTTCAAGACTAAGCAAAATGTTGGTGGCAGTGATAAGTAGAATGAAAAATAACCTTGAATGAACTAGCCAGAAGGTTTGGGGTCTGGGTAGCTGGGTTTTTTCTTTTCTTTGGTGGTGTTTTGGTTTTCTTCAGAGTTTTGCAAATCAGAGTTCCAGGGGTGCTGCAAACAGTATAGTCTGAGTTTTAGATCGATTTTCTACAGCAGTTCCATGACAAAGTCAGACTTTTCAACATTATGTGCTGTCTTGGGTCTCAGCTAGAAATTAGCCCCCTTTCTTTCTTTTCCTTGTCTGCTAGAGCAGAGACCCTCTTGCCGTGGGACTGCAACACATGTCCTCCTCTGCCTGCACATGGTGCAGCACTTCCTGCTGTTGGTGACGCAGCTCATCTGGCTTTAAGTCTTCCAGCCTCTGAATGGAAAACATCATGGTCCTACAGTGCAAAGCACTGATCTGGCATATCCTAACATCACAGATTTAAGCTTGTTCACCATTTTACATGGGTTAAGTCTGGGGAGAGCTCTGTTTGAATAGGTGGTGGTTGACTGCTCCATGCTGTCTTTAAGACTGTTCATCCTTCTCGTCCATGTTTCAACAGTCTGAGTGAAGCTGGCACAAGCTCGCATCATGTGTTGTATCTAATTTGGTAGAAGCAGTCACATGTCCATAGTGTGATCTGTATCAGATTTGTACGGCTGGATCATCTGGTACCAATTCTTGCGGAGCAAAGGCTCCATAGCTGCAGACCCTCACGTGTCCCTGGAGCTCCCGCTCCCATCTTGTAACTCATCTATCACAGTCCTGCCGTAGCCCTGCCCCTCTGCCATCTCCCCAGCTGACCCGATGCCTCTTCTGTAGCTTGGGAACATCCTTTCCCAGACAGACAAGTCACCTCATCCTGGACTCAGCAGCCCAGTAAGTCACACAAGCTCTGTAAATTATTCCTGAACTGCTCACACTTTGCTGTAGGCAGCATAAGAAATCAGAGGTTGTCAATACATCTCACTCCTCCTTCGATAAGTCCATAACTTTGCCTCCCTTCACGCATGGTGTCTCCACAGCCTTTTGCAGAGAAGTTGGAGAAAATTGGGTTTTTTTATCAAGCCATTTCCTTCTCCTCTCAGCTGAAAACCATTGTCCTGGTCATCAACACACCACCTGCTGTGACTGTGCCTGGCTCTTCCACCTGCAAGATGTAATGAAAGACAGCCAAAGACACTCCATGGTTTCACAGAATGTGGACGGAAACCGTACATTGGAGCCGGGTCACCAGGTTATCAGCCAAGCTCTGACTGAAGGTTTGTCATTTTCTTGAAGCAAAAACTAATTTTGCTGATGAAGTAAAGGATAATTAATTTTATTTTTAGTAAAAACACTTCCTTTTTCTCTATTTATTACAATTCTAACCTTATTGACCAAATAGTGTATGTATATAGTCGTTGTTGAAACCCATTGTTTGCTACTGGGAAAAACAAAAAATTACATCGTAGTTGAATTGGAAACATTTATAACTTCTGCTATCATACTTATTTGTTCCCTCTTCTTGTGAGCAAAGTTGTTCCACTGATGTGGTCTCCCCTTTTTTTTCTTGTCATCTATAATTACAGTGAAGGGATTAATAATCATACATTTTATCCCACGTCTCGGCTTGATGACAGGGCATTGTTTAATGAGAGCACAATCAGTGTCCTGGCTCTTTGGGAGAGCCAAGGCAGCCCTTGCGGCGGAAATCATTGAGTATAAACATGTGGGAGCTTAAGCGCTCTTTAATAACTCCTTCTGCTTGTTTGGTTAGCAATTTTGATGATTTTTTTGTCCGTTGTGCCTGGCTCTGCTGCTGTAGAGGCATGGTTATTTACGGTGCCAGAGGAGGTTATGATCTCTTTATATAAACTAGGGGACGGAGGTAGAATATAGTAAGTTCTGAGTCATAGTAAGTGTGTTAGTTTTGCAGCTCTAAGGCCAAAACCAAACATCCACTAACAAGAAGCACAGGATGGATATTTTTCTCTCCAAGTTTTAAATCGTTAAGAAATAACTGTTGATATCATTAGTACTAAGCATTAGATCAAGAATTAGCCGTTAGACGATAATAGAATTAGGATACTGATTAGGGTACTGATGCGCCAAATACCTAGAAAAGCTACAGATTTGTTACATAGGCATGCTTTGTCCTGTCTGTAGCTTTTATGTCCACTTAAGTATTTAGATTATATTTGCTAATGGCAAGATGATGTTACAAAATGGCACTGCCCTCTGTGTTGGAAACAACTACTCGATCATTTCCTTCTCAGAGAGTGCCATGGGTTCATGTACTTTTATGGAGCTTGGGACTGTATGTGCTTGGTCTGAAACAAAGGGTTTAAAAAGGTCTCCGCTGGGTAAGATGCATACTGCTTGCAGCATTGCAGTCCTTGAGTGCTACGACTTTTGCAGTACTCACAAACTTTTTTAGCAAGCACTTCCTGCCTGTTGTCCCCCAGCGGTGCCCCGGACTGCTTGGCCTGCCAGGGATCACAGATAGGTTCCCTCTGGGAAGGGCTCAGCTTCATCGCAGCAGAGAGCACTAGCCCAAAAGCCACTTTTTGTGTTCTCTCCCCAACAGGAATCTGCAGAAGCTTTGCCTCACGGTGTGCGATGGCTGCGGCATTTCCTCTGCCGCCGCTCGGCTGGGGCAGGGAGGGGAGGTGATAATCCCCTTCGTGCAGCGTTTAGCACCTAGCTGACAGCGCAGGGGATGGAGCGACACTGCCCAGAAACTGCCATAAGTGAAGGGAAACGTCACTATAAATTAGTAGACGGCCTGAGAGCGCCTGTTGACTTGTGTTCAGACAAGGGCCGGCCAGTCCTCGGTGCTGTGACCGGTGCTCCAGATACTGGCATTTGTTGCGGGTCCTGGTCCAAGGCCCTGGAGAACCAGAATTAGTGCTCCAATATGCAGCACCTCATCACATGGCCGTGGCACAGCCTCGGCTCGGTCCCTGGGGACAGGCTGCTCCAAGCTGCTAATTTTTGAGGGACCTGGACTCCGATCCCAACTCAGGCACTGAATACACCTCTGGTGCCAACCTCCCCTGGGGTAGCATCCTCTCTTGTAAATGCATTGATGAAAGACACTGCACAGTGTTCCCCAGACCTTATTAATGAGGGAAGCAGTTTTCCCTCAGACCTTCTGCAGATAACCAGCATCTTGCCAGGCAGGCTGGAAAGCACTCTGTCCTCTTGCATTAGATGAGTGATTCAGATTTTTGCATAATATATTTAATTTGTAACTTATGTATGCGGTAATTTGGGAGACATTTGAGTAGGACATTTCCTTTTCTTGTTACTGCTAGTGCTTGAAATAAGGAAAACTTATGCTTTCTCAAGTGAAGTGCATGGGGAAGGGTAGCCAAGAGCTTAGGCTGTGGGCGGTGGGACTGCAGGGGCCAGCAGTATGTTCAACAAAAGTATATATTAATATGGAACACAAGGGAGGGATTTTTTTTCCTTTTCTGCACCCGCTTTATTTTTCAATGACAGAAGACGCCTTTGAAAGACAAGAGCAGTATTTTTTGAGCAGACTCCCTTTTCCCTTCAAAACCTTAATGTTACAGGGGGGCCAGTTTAGCTGGCTGTTTTACATGCTCCCACAGGGCCTGCTAGGGAGGGGGAATGGTCTGAGATGAGTTTTGCTCCTGCCCTCCCAGCAGGAGCAAAGGGCTCCTGTCCTCCTTACCCCCTTTGTTTTAGGGCAGTTTTTAAAATGCCATTATTTATAACTTCTCTAACAGATTTTTAATTTATTATATCATATATTTTATTTTTTATCTAATAAAATTAATATATTAGCTAAATTATATAATTTTAATTATTATATTCTCTATTATAATGCATATTTGTATTTATAATTTTTATTTCTTTTTTCCTATGGTTGGAAACTGTCAGAATATAAAGAAATACCAAGAAACAAATATCTAGGGCACTCCACAGGAGTCATTAGTCCATCACCGACCTCATGCTCTTGTAACAAGACTTGCTGATTCAAGGGTAGCCTAGAAGCTACATGTAGCTTAGATGTTGCTCCTCATGCCTACACACAGAGATGCACACACTTGCACACACACAAGTTCATGTGCACACACGCAGAAGCATAATGGTGCCTGAAGTCCAGAAAGCCCAACGTCTGAAGGCTGGAACCAACACCTAACCACCACACCTACCCCAGGGCCGTCCCCCTCGTGCAGTGGTGGTTCATTACACCAGCATACTTTAAGTCTGCCACTACCAGCCCACATCTCCTCAGGCCCTGCGGTCCTGATAACCTCTTCTCTTCCTCTCTGCTTGGTCATCTGCGCTGGCTTGGTACTCTAACCCCACCTTTTGCCTGCTCCACCTCAGTGATACTTGCACAACACCTGCCTTGCAAGGAAATGCCCTGCAAATCGCCGTGCGGTTTGCAGAATGAATTCCCTAATGACACTCTCATTAATAGTTCTTGCTGCCAAATGCTGTTTGCTTTTACTTTTAGAACTGTCTGCATTAATAACTAGTACCTCCACTTGGAAATTATTTACATGAAGTACTGTGCTCATGTTACTGCCACAGACAGCAGCTCCGGACTGGTTGAGAGGGAGACCTTGCAATGAATTCACGGAGCAGCTCGGCTGCTACGAAAGCCGGGATATCCCGTCAGGAGCGCACCCCTGCCCAAGGCTGAGGCTGCGTGGCAAAGGGGTTACGGCAGAGCACTGTTGCTTCCTTCCCGTAGTCCAGGCACGTCAGGGGCTAAAGTCTCCAGGACAAACTAAGTGCAAATTGATGTTATCAATACATTTGGGTCCAGGAGGAGATTTAACAGGTTTCTCGTCTTTGAGGAGGTGTATCTCTCTGGATGTTACGCAGGGGGGCCACGTGGGAGGGCACAATGCCGTTAGGCACGACCAGTAGCAATGACCAGCAAAAGCAAATGGCAGACAACAGTCCTCTCTGCAGGGTGCTTCTATGGAGAGCTGCAAATTTCCATACCCTACTGGCTGCCCTGCCTGAGACGATAGGTGCTCAAGTACTTCACAGCAAAAAAGTCCTGGGAAAAGCAGAACTCTTTCTTGTGATAAAGGCTGGCTGCACAGTTCTGGAAGATGAGCTTGTCAAGGATGCTGCTGCACTCAGGCTGAACCTGTGGGAAGTGTGCCTGTTCCTAATATCTGTTGTGTGTATTTATGTGGCAGTCATTGTGCATTGCAAGGAGGGAGTCACAGAAATAATTAGTTAAGAGCGTGAGGTTTTTGGCACAGTTTCCCTTTCTCAAGTAGCTGTGATGTTCATATATAAGAAAAATTGATTTGGCATCTAGACAGGATTTCAGCATGCTCATGGTTATGGAAATCAGCTCTGGGCATGGAGGAAATCTGTGTATTGATTCATAAACTGACTTGATGACTTGTTCATGCTTTAATATTTTCATGGGCTTTTATCCAAAATAAAAATGTCAGTAGGTACCACTTGACTGTGCTACAGCACCATCTAAAATGGTGGGAAGAATGCAGGGAAGAAGAGGGATTTCCTACTAGGCAGAAGCCTTTACTGTCTGTGCTAATTAATTTTTTCCTTAAAGAAGAGGGGTTTTGGCATTGTCCTTGCTTACTGCATTAAAATGTGCACCTGTATAACACCCAGAGAAAAATGGTTTCCTGTGAAAGACCCCCAGTTTCATGGACACTTTTTCTTTTGCAAGAGCTCAGGAAAGCCAGTCCTCCTCCTATTGGCACAACCATGTGCCATTACCGCTAGAACTGCCATGGCTGCGTGTATGTCACAGCATGAGAATAGCTTTACTTTGGTATCGTGTAGTAGGGCAAAAGCCAGCATGACTTGCTGACTCCTTTTTTTTTTGGCCAGACTGGTTAGGGGGTGTTTACTCAGTATTGGCACCGATCCAAGACTGCCTCGCGAAAAATCCCTACTAATACACTGACTCCTCATGAACAGGTTTCTCTGCAGGTTTAAAATCTTAATCCCTGAATAATACCTCCACCTGCCTCATGGCTTTCTTTGGAGGCTTTCCAGCATTGACCAATCTTGACCCTATTTGACTTAAGGTATGTGGGCTTGAAATGGAGGCTGCTGGCCATTATTAAAATGAACGGAAACTATGTCACGTATAATTTCATAGAAGATCCAGTGTGATAACAACATGCGACCAAATACTGATCTCATTTGCAACAGTATGCTTCCGTTGTGACCTCAGAAGAAATCAATGTGTGTAATGTAAGATGAGTCAGAACGTGTACACTGTGCCCTAGCAGAGCAGATTTTTCTCCATAAATAATATCTTTTTTGGCAAGATGCAGGAAAAGAAGCCTGAAAATCTATACTATATTGAACAGCACAGTTCAGGAAAGAGGCCTTATACATAGCGGTATGCCTTTGAACATGTAGGTTGTTCCTTGTGGACTAAATCTTCTCTTAAGACAGTTGGTTACTCATTTTCACAAAACTTCTGCAAGTCTCTTCCATGATTGGGGTGCGGGATTAAAAGGTCTCTGGGGCCTTGTTTGAAATGACCGTGTTTGGACACCACCTTACATACTGAAAGCACTCATGGAGAAATCAGGGAGATGTCTCATGATGTCTCAAGGTGGACTGCTAGAAACACGGAGAAATTTTCATATCCTCGGGAAGAGACAAGAAGGCCATTTTGTCATTTGCTGGTTGGCTTCTTGCTGCTTATTAAATAGCCTGCCAAACCTGTGGCTAACGAGCGATTTAAATGTAGTTTGAAGGCAGCTTGTGTTTCCTTCAACAGCTATTTTAAGAAAGATCCCTTAAAATTAATTGCCTGACGAACTGTATAATTGATGCTGTCTACGCAGTGTGCACCAGCCAAAACTGATGAGTAGCGAGAGCACTGGCATCTTGGTAGAGGCTGCTTGAAACCCTTCAGAGAACCTCTGCTTGCCCTCTCTTTATGCTCTTGGGTAGGAGAGGGCATGTTTAGTTTTCTGCTTACTCTATTCCCTTTTGTACTTGTTCATTTGCTAGGTGCATAAAGGAGAGGAGGTCACTTGTGCACATGGGATAAAGAGGTATTATGAATTCTAAAGTGTTTGTTTTATTGGGGAAAGCACAGCGAGCAGGAGAGCACAGGAACATAATGTGTGAATTTTTAACGAATGCTGTGCCAAGTGTTTATGCTTTTTTTTTTCCTACCTGTAGCAGCTTTATTCATTTGGGAGAGTACTGCGTACAAGATATTCTTTAGTAGTATGCTGGCTGCTGTTTAGTTTTAATAAATTAAATCCTTTATATCAATGTAATATTCTTTAGACAAGCACTTCCAAGAGAGATTAGAAATGAACTTAAGGGGATTAAAAGCTTCTCTTGCTAAAAACAATGTTTCAGATGGGAAATCCACTTATTTATGTCACTTTCAGTGGACTACATTTGTCTTTAATATGTTGCTACTGCTAAAGAAAGCAGTGCTTTGCCCATGACTGCAGCCTTTCTGCTCAGCTTTACATACACATCGATGTTTATTTTCTTCAGTACAGTAAGTTGCTTTGGGAAAGATTGATGTCTTCCCATAAACCTGTGAGCAACCATTTTCTTTCTTATTTAGAGAAAACAAAAGATTTAAGGGACCTGGTATTTTAAATAGCATCAGTCTCTTTGTAAAATAGGAAACTGCAAATGGAAGGTATGAGCAGAGAGAAAAATCTGCTTTGATTTTCCCCTTGCTGCACTGTAGCAGCTGAAAACATCAATTGGAAGGTTCTTGTTATCTGTGAAATCCTGGACATCTTGGGAGCAGCCTGGTTAAGCTGGTGTTAGCTCAGGTCTGTGCAGCAGACTGAGGGGGAGGCACTAGCTCACAAGCCGCTTCCTCTAACTCATACCAGGTTATCTGTTTCTGTATTAAACGTTTGTCCTTGTGCATGATTCAATGGTATGTTAATCCCAGTGGTGGGGCCACCGGTACCAACCCAAAATCTCTTGAACACCCTGTGCAGAGAACTGATTTGGTATACCACCCCTCTGCAGGTATAAAAATTGTTGTCGGGCAGTCTGTGGGTACGCTCGGATGCTGTCCGTCC
Organism: Phaethon aethereus; assembly: GCF_964289735.1. Lineage (NCBI taxonomy): Eukaryota > Metazoa > Chordata > Aves > Phaethontiformes > Phaethontidae > Phaethon > Phaethon aethereus. The sequence goes on along the minus strand of NC_138589.1, from coordinate 4,911,857 downwards.
GTGCCGCACTAGCTGTCTACTGCTCCATCAGTAGACATCCAGCCAGCGTAAACTGAGTGCTTTGGTCAACCCAGCAAAGCTGCAGCCGTACCCCTCTCCAGAGCCTCGTCACGTTTGTCCTGCTGGATGTCTGGTCACGCACAGATGGCTATGAACATTAACAGGATGCCTTTCAGTCCTAGGCTCTGGTAGGAGCTTCTCATTAATCACCAACCAGGTCACACGATACCGACCTGGAAATGGCTGGCTGCCCCCTGATGCTCTCACACGGTGAAATTTCAACAGGGCGGGATCCACCCCTGTGGAATAAATGAGAAGGATATCATGGGGAATGAACAATGAGAAGGTTGACTATTCTGAGTATTCAGACAATTTAAAGACCATATTTCATCCCCATAAGAGACAATCCAGCACACTAACTTTACTAGCATCCTTTCTCGGCAATCTGAACTTCCAATTCATTTCCCGGACTACAAAAATGCAGAGTTTTGGAGTTTGCTCCTCACAGCTCTTGAGTGCAATGCCAGAGAAGGAACTAGGACATGGCTGATCTCCCAAAAGGGTGAAAGAAGGAAGACGTCCTCTTGAGGTTCCTCACAAAGCATCCGGGAAGGGAAGGAGACTAGGAAGCCTTTGAGGACAATTTGTTTTTACCTTTTCTTAAGTGAGTTAGAAGTCTTTGGTCTACAGTGAGGACAGAATAAATGATCAGAGTAGAATGAGAACTAGAAGAAATGTGAGAAATTATTGTTTTAATTGGAACAAGCCCTTTCAGTCTATTTATTATTGCCATTTGCATGTGAGACGATGAAACTTCAGTGCTTGCTCCTTTCATGACAGCACCAAGAGCTCAGCTATAGTTTTGTGGAACTGTTATTATTTAATTGCATTGCAGATAACTTGGGCAGAGGGAGAGGTTCAGCCCCACAGCGTATAAAGTTTGTCTTGGTAACTGTGTCCCCGACACAGTGCTGGGTTTTGTTACTCTAGGCACACCTCCCCCCATCATTACTTAAAACAGTCTCAGGATAATTTCTGGTACATCATGTTTCGTTATACAGTAAAGTAATACTTATTTAAATGGTTTCGGAAGTAATTTATTTCCCGGTACCTGGTTGAAACAAGATCATTTCCCTTAATGCTTTTGGGCCATTGATACTCTAGGATCCACTGGCCAGTTTCAGTCAGTCCTCAAACACGGTTAAGTGTCCCCTTTCCATGCCCAGAAGCTGATGCTCAGATTGAATTGAAGTGCGCCTGATCAAGCAAGGGATACTTTTTCAAAGCAAAGCTCAAGGATTGAGTTGCATGACTCCACTGGTATTCAAAATGGCCCTACAGTGAGGCTTTGTGTTAACCTTCTATTACTAGGATTGTATGAGAATAGGCTGGTAAGCAGAAATTAAACCACCATCTTTATTTTTAACTATTTTGTTCTGTTTTGTTTTCTGAAGCCAGATTTCACTCCTTTCCCCCAAACCACATTTTTTGTAGTCATAACATTTATCAGACATCTAAATCCTCATATATTGCACATGAAAACAAGAGCTGACTGAAATTTCACCACTAGTTTTGGAGTGGTGATGGGCTCTTCTGTTAGTGTAGCCACTACGTGTGCATTGATCGTAACACCTGTGGGTAAAACTTCTATCCGTTACTACACAGCTTATCTGAAAAACAAAAAAAATCTTATCGTTCGAGGAAAAAAACCCACATAATTAGGATCAGGGCTAGAATTTCACTGGGAAATGTGGTGTAAAAATGCTTCTCATTTTAAATTAAGCTTTCAGTGGCAAGTGCTTTGCTTTCAGCAACTCCTCTGAAACTCTTTTAATTGAAGTTCCATGAAAATCTGGGGAGTTCAGCTCAAGTTCACCTCCCAAACCCATCCTGATTTCATTAAAGATCTGATCTTTCTTTATTTGCCAATAAAATATAAATATATATGTGTGTGTGTATAAATCAGTATCTGCTATATAGCTGTTTGTTTTTTTTTTTTTTAAAGGAACAGTTTCCCTTTTCTTTATGAAGGATGAACTCTGCTTTGTGCGTGCAATGAGAGATAGAAGGAACAATCCATGGGAGATACTTCCTACTGCCACCCAGGTTGGGATTTGGAGCGCAGGACACACTTACTGCTTCCCTCATCTGACTTGTGTTCTGCATCAGTTGTGGCAATCTCATGATCATCTCTTCGTGGCCTGGTTAAGGACAGTCTAGGCTCAGGCCAGTTTCTTTAGTACTTGTATTAACACAGTGGAAATACCATGATCCACACGAGCTGAGGATTGAGCTTGCCTTGGTCAAGCTTAGGGTATTTCCATGTTATTTGCGTGTCACTATTTTCCATTCCTGTCTCTAAAACCCGATAAAGGTCTTGATTATTCGGAAGGAAGGGTCTTGCTCAGGGCTTATATCTGGACAGTGATTCTATGATTTTTTTTTTTTTTTCTTTTTTTTTCTTTTAACCCTTCAGTTTCATTCCTTTTCTAGCTGCAGTGGCCAGATACGCCTGTAACGGCACCAAGGGGCTGAGGCTATTTATACCAAAGCATATTATCTCTTTGCTAAACCAGTCAAATAGTAAGACGTCTTCAAAAATTATACCTATGTATCAAAGGTTTTCAATTAGACTAGAGGGTCCTTTCAAAGCAGTGAATTTGAAGACATTCATTTTGCCGCTTCTGGGCACAAACCAGCGTTCCTACTTCCTTCAAAATAAGCTCTGCTGTGTAGATAGCCATGGGACCAAGAGGAAGGATTCCTGGGAGCTGCTGGAGTTCCCATTTTTATTTCGTGCAAGACTCCAGATGAAAACGTGTGGAAAACGGTGTAGATCCCGAGTTCCTCAGGGCAGGGAATTGTGATGTACTGGAGTCCTGTATCAGTGCACTGGGGAGCAGCATGCCAGGGACTCTTCTGTTAGTTATCATCTGGGTACCCGTTTTTCAGTTTCGTCCCGCTCCTGGAGTAATAATTGGCGCCAGGTTCTTTTATTTTATTCTGTTACTATTGCAACTACTACCTGTTCCACAGGGCTCCTCGCGAGCCCTGCGTGTAGCTATCTGCAGTTTTAGTGAATCGGATCTCAGTGTTTCTGATCAGGGTCCAGCTGGAACTACACATCTTTGTTTCATGTATTTAATATACTCAAAATGCACTAAATGACAGTTTATAATATCATTATCAACAGTTAAAGACATTATAACTTCAAGAAATGAAAAGAAAGTGCAGCCATATGTGGAAATACTTTATTTTGTGCACTTTTAACCCTCACAATAGTTCAGCTGCAAAAATGGGGACAGCAACGAGAGGCAGGGAGAAAATCATATGTCTGCAAAACCATTTTTCAGCTTTCCGTCCACTGCTGTCATGAAAGAGCACTGCGCTATTTGGATGGTAAATAACAACCGAGGACTAATTTATTTTTCTTCATAAAATTATTTCTTGAATTGGATTCAAATGTGTTCCTTATTACACGGTTTGATAATTCAGTGATGCTTTCCCCCCATAACATACGAGCTGATTTAAACCTTCACTCCAAACAGCCTCGGGCTTATTAAGAACAGTGTGGACTGAGTATGGATTAGGTTTAAAAGTAATAAAAAAGTAGACCTGTTGGTTAGGTGAAAAATTCACTATCAGATTCCTGAGTGCAGCTTTCTTTTCATGTGCAAACTGCATTAAATGAGGCATTTAATTCAACAAATCCATAGTTCTGATCCACCAGAAATAGAGACTGGGTTAGTTCAATTTGTAACAAACGATCTCCATATGATCAAAGTCCTGAGAGCTGATTCCAACATACTGCTTAAATTAGTCTAACACCGAAGTGTTTGGCTCTGGGACAATATTTGGAATGTCTTACCAGAAGAAAAATTCCTCTGCACACATGGTTCCAATATCTGGGAATGCCAACCTTGCTTTTTAATGGGCTGACAGGGAGCCTCCGTGCTAACTTTCTGACTCCAAAAAGTTCTTGTGCTGTCACCCGCAAACCAGCTTGGATAATTTTTCCTTGGCTTCCTTATTAAAGCCTGAATGAAGGGATTGTGTGGCTTTCTTAATGTCACTTCGTCTGCTTGCCATAAATTCAAGCACTCATGATGAAAGCTCCACTTATATTTCGCTGGGAAATGGAATCAAGGAGAATGCACCCTCGTTCACAATAAATAACTAAAGTTGAGTTATTAAGTGTATTTCATATACCGGTGCCTTATTACATCAGCAGTTTAGATAATGGCTTCTTAAAAATACTCCTCTACTGCAATCTCTGAAGAGCGGGTTGCACATAGGAGTCCCTACGCATGAAAACCAAAACAGCCGGCTAGAGCAATAACTTAGGACTATATTAACAAATATCAAATATTTACATTTTTACATGCTGCTGTCTGTTTAGATTAAGCAGCCATAGCAATAACAGCAGTCAGCAGCGAGGGCCGTATTTGCTCGAGCCCTGCCAGGGAATTCTCAGCTGGGATTGTTTGTTTGCTTTGTGCAATGAAGACTCGAGCTGTTTACATTGTAGCTCCAGTTTTAGAGAGTGCTAATTACGCTCTACTGCTCAACCCCTCTATTTCTCAGAATCTGCTGTCCTGCAAAAATACTTTACGTCGGTCTTGGGGAAAGCAATCTGACTCGCGGCAGGCAACAAAGGGTGCCCCAGTGCTTTATAACTGTTGGGTTTTTTTTTTTCATGTGGTAAGCGGTGCTAAATGGAAGTTCATGCCTTTAACTCCGCTTGCTTTTTTTTTTTTTCTTGAAGGAAGGGACAACATTTTTAAAGTCCTTGGCTGAATTTTCTGTTGCAATTTTACTGGTTTTTATGGAACTTCTTAATGTGAAATTGGCTGATATAATTCAGCTGGAGGGGAGCGTAGTATCTAGCTGTCTATTCACATGCATTAAACATGCGCATCATTCTTTACATTAGCATGTTATTGTTAGAACTTTGCAGTTCCTTCCTGATTAGTTCAAATAGACATTGCATGGCTGTGAGATTATTTTTAAATCTGTGCTAAGCATTGCTCGATAGTTTATAATGGCCAGAATGGGAGAAGGAGGCAGGATGAAGGATGAAAGGTTGGCACTCAGAAATTCAGCAAAACCACTGTTTTCATGGTAACTATTCTGAACAGGTGGCTAAGTAAGCCAATTAAACAGACTTTAAGAACAAATTTTGATAGTAATCCATTGTCTGGGTTCATTGAGATGCACTGTGTGGAATCTGTTCCCCAGAGCAGCCTGAATAATGAAAATCTATTTTTGTATAATTTTATTGTTTTCCTATCTTCAGTAAATGTTCAAAGGATCTCGCTCTCTTTTTTTTCTCTTAGGGGTGGATGGATGGGAAAGGAGAGAGTGCTTTTCCCAGAATTTTTTGAAAAAGGGTGCAATCTGATGAAAAAAATACATTATTAACATGGAAGAGTATCTTTTTCTTCAAACAAAACAAGAGTTTGATAATGAAATTTTATAACTTTCTTAGAAAAAGAATTGTTTTAATTCTAAGTTGAAAATCTTCAACAACTTCATAGACACGAATGAACAAAATCTCGAAGTCATTCCGACAGAAATATTTTGATCAAAAAAAGTGCCTGGCAAAGGCCAGTATAGAAAGTGTGAAATATGAGAGGAACCAATTACAGGCCTTTTGGCTTCAGTGGAGGGCTCTAGAGATGTAGGGACTCCTCTCCAGTTTTGGGGAAAGACTACCCGAGCGTGGGGAGGACAATGCTCCAAACTGTCTGCTTGAGCTGATTCAGCACTCTCATCGTCACATCGTGAAATCTTTCATTTTATTGGCGTAGCTTTAAAGTTAACACAGGTCCTGACAACTTTTGGGCTGTAACTAGTAGTCTCCAATACAGATCATCTCCTCTGCATGGTCTTGCTCAGTGATACGCTGGCCTTGATTAAAAAACACACCGAAGATTAATAAACGTCACTGTATATGTGAAGGGGAGGGCAAGAGTAAATTTCTGCTTTTTGTTTCTTTTTCTTTTTACATCTGGGGCAGAAAAGAGTTCTCCAGAATGATTTCAGGCCATTGTATAGCAACAGCTCCGAGTTGCCACGTAGGGCTGCATTTGAACCGCTGACCTAGGAACAAAATAAATTATGTGTAGGCTGAGGTATGGAGATGGTGAGTGACAGAAGAATAGTGCTCAGAAATGGTTTTGGGGAGATTCTGCATTCATTTAAGTAATGTGACTGTTTGGCCAATTTATGCATTTGACAAGCTCCTTTTTAACCAGCCTAATTCACCATTTAGCCTAAGTTGGCCTTCATTAGTTTATTAGATATTCATCGAAAGAGATTTTAGCATAAATACAGTTCCAGAGAGGATTAGCACCCAGGGAATCTATTCTTTTAACCTACTTATTCAGCTATCGAGTATTTGTTGAAATGGACTTGTATTTACTTAGTCTCTTAATGAAGTCTAGAAAAGCTTTTCTGCAAAGGGAATATTGTTTTGTCAAAATTAGCTTACTTAAATAGTTTTCCAAGCAGTCTGAGAACAAATATTTCAAAGCTACAGCTCCAGCCTAATGTTTACTTTTTACACTGTACAGTAGTTTAGACTTGCCAGAAAAAGTGCACTTGCTTTTTTGTTTTGTTTTGTTTAAATTTCTCTGCTTCTAGTTGTGAGATATATATGTCATTTCTAGGGGTATGGAACTAATTGAGGAATATGTCCTGCCCTTGTTGAGGTGAACAGGGCAGATAAATAAAAACTCCATTGGACATAAATCTCCTCCACTAACATCAAAGAAACAGGATCCTGCTAAGTGTATTTGTATAATGCAGTAATTTATGCAAAAAGCAGCTTTTGTCAGCAATGCAACAAAGCAGCTTTGATAAATGTCCCCTAATTTATTGTCATGTATCTCAAATCAAAGTAAAACATTTACAGCCTGCATACTGAAGGAACCCAGGCCCAGGGTACTTAAAGGGTTTCTCTCCCTTTCCATCTCCCCACTTTTTTTTTAAAAGTACAAAAAGCTAAGTTGGGCAAAAGGTTAAAAAGGATCTGTTTTGAATGCTAAGTACTTTACACAAATTATGGGAAAAAATAATAATGAAGCTGCTTAAAGAAAGACTGAAAAGCCTGTACAAATTCCGATTAAAAAATCCGCTTAGCTTTTCTCTTATGCGTGGTGTTTGAGGAATCGTAACATGGACACCAGTTGTGTTTTACGGGGACAATTCCAGTTTCTCAGGTTTTGAAGGAATAAAACGGTGCCTGTAGACAGTGGCTGTTTGGAGTCTGTGCATCTCCTCCCGTCTCGCTTATGGATTCTTCTGAGCAGCCGTCCTTCATATGCACGGCACATTTTGGAAGTCAGATCAAGTGTGAGTTGCTGGGGGGAAATTTATTGCTGGCTTCAGGGAGGGAAATCACACCCTAGAAGAAGAGAAGGCCAATAGTGCCATGAGCTCCATCCCCGCCGAAGGGCTGATAGAACTTCTGTGGCGCAGAAACGTGTTGACTTTTCTCCCTATTTCTTGGATGAACTATTAGACCTACCAGTTTGACATAGTCAAGCGGACTGCTTGGCCTTGCACCATCCTGCATCGCACAAAAATTGTACAGAGGACCATTTTATAATGAGAGGGTATCCTGAATGGATACGGCTGTTAAAGCGCAGTCTGAAAGGGGCTGACGGGATGTCTGTTGGTGGCGTTAACAGTAAGCCTGGCGCAGGCAAGCGTGCGGGAGGCACCGTGTCCATGACGGCTCAGCCCTGTCCCCCGTCAGGAGGTCTCCCCGGGGGCACACCTCCAGCCAGATGCTCTGCCTCCAGCTGAGCACTGAGGTTCGCAGGGCCCTCCTTGCTGAGATTAAAAGAGAAGAATCACCTGCAAAGGTGCTCCTCGCACCCACAGGGCTGCTGCTGCGGTTGCAGGAGCTAGACTAAGGGAAGGCCTGAAATCAGCTCGCTGGAGGGAGATCATCTAATGCCTATCAATCAGATGATAAATTAAAACTACATGGGCTTTTCAATCACCCACAGTGTGTTTCGGTTAAAAAGACTAAAAGTGATACGGCTCCTCCTCAAGCCCCTTTGATATTTAGAGGGAACAATAAATTAAGATCTGTCTCAGCAGAGATCTAGCGCAGCTCCACATGTCAGTTTGCTTCAGAAGTAGACAGCATTTCTATGGTTTTTTACTTAGAAAGCTCTGTTTATAATAGAACAAACATACAGCTTCAGGAGTATAATATCCTTTGAGCGGAGTTGTTTCAAAGTGTTTTACAACCCATCTGGTAGACTGACTCTAACCATTAGGCGTGTTCTTGGAGAAAATGCTTTATTCGCACAGATAGTAGTATGGTTCTGGTATTGCAAACCAGAAGAATGAAACTGCAAGGCCAGGCCTGCTGCACCATAAAACAGAGACATGGAGCTCACTGAGAAAGTGAAAAGGAGCAGTTGTTTAAAAAAAAAAAAAAAAAAAAGTTTTATTTTCTTTGTATAAAAGTTCTGCCTGCTGCGAACGGAGTCTGCCTCTCCCAGCAGCGGCTCACCTCTTGTAAGAGCCTAAGTCACCTCTACTATGGAGCAATTCACTGTAATGTCTATGCATGTCTGTCTTTGTTGCTGTTGTCGTTAAGGCGTATTAAGATTATAAGTTAATATACAATAATTTACGTTAATATCATAATTGCTAGGTTTACAATTAAAGTTTTGTAAAAGTATTCTGCAGCTACAGTTAATGAAATGAGAGCTGTTTGTGTTAAAAGCATCAAAAATACGCTTAGCAAAGCGAATTGTATTCTGAATGTACCATTTGAATCATGGTAAAGCCCAGAGGCCTGTGTGAGGTGCAAGGCCCGAGAGATAGTCTCCAGCAACAGGTGGTTTTAAAAAAGCAAGGACACCCCCACGCCCAAAAAACAGGCAGCTAACCCACGCAAGACTGCGTCATCGGCACAGGGTCAAGCAGAATGCGGTGTAACCGTGCCAGGACTGAAACGACAGCAGAAGGGAGGAGGGCAGAAGGGAATAGAAGGAAGAGCTGGCTTACGTACCTGTAACACACGTACGTAAACGCATGTATATGTATGTGTAGGTGTATGATGTATACGCATATATGTATGCATAGCAACTCATGTGTACGCATATACACAGACACGCCCCGTACGTATATGTGCCGTATGGATGTTATGTGTATATGTAAATATAAGTGTACATATATAGGAGTATAGATGTGTATATGGACACGTAAAATGTACGTAGCTATATCTGCTAAGACCAAACTATAAAACAGAAGCAGCCCGAGCGGCTGGCTGCCTTGCTGGCTGCCAGCCAGGCCTGTGCCCTGGCAGGAGGGGAGCGGTGCGCGCGGCGGGGTCCGGCGAAGGAGGGAGCAGAGACCGGTGGGTGCTGGGGGTGGAGATGTGGCCACACTGGAGGGGCCCACAAACAGAGGACAAAACCATTCTGGTTTGTCCCGAGAGGAATGGTGATGAGAGAGAGTAAGGTTTCTCGAAGTATGACCAGTGGCACTGGAGGCAGCCGCAATGTGCCATGTTGGCTTGTGGGGACCACTAAGTTCATTTGGCCTGACCTGTTGGGAAAACAATACCCAGCCCGTACTGCTGCAGCTTTCAAAACTTCCTTCGAACCATCTGGACAATTTGGTCTCCTGACCGCAGCGTACCACGGCTTCCCGCCTGCAGTGTGGTACGTTGCCTGTTGCTGGGCCCCAAAACGCCAGCGCTGAGACGCTGGCCTGCATGCAGGCGGCGACGGCCGAGCCGCGAGCCAGTGGGTGCCGCTGTGCCCCGCTGCCCCGCACGCAGGGGCACACCTCAACCGCCCTGCCGGGCATGCCAGACAAAACCCTGTGCTTCATGTGACCTGTCGCCGTTCAGCTACTGCTAATTCATTTATTGTGTGAAGAAAGATGTAAATAATGCTTGACAAACAGCAAAAGGTTTTGAGGGACGCTGTCTAAATGATGATGTTCTGTGGGCAGAAGGAGACTAAGCACAAGGCGCAAACTGTTGCACGAGATCTTTTTGTTCGATTTTATACATAGAAACAAAAATGAGAACAACACGCTCAGAGATCATGAAAAAACCCTTAGCCGTTTTAACTTCCAAACACTGAGAGAGAAAAGAGGTTGCTGCCCATCCGCTGGCTGCAGGCGACGCGGTGGAGGGACCTTGGTGCTTCCACGCAGCTGCCAGCACGGCCATGCCATCGCTTCAGAGCCCCGGGCGACACAAAGAGCTGACTGTGTGCGCATCACTGGCGTTACACGTGGGTTTAAAACGCATCAGCTCCTAATTCTCCAAGGGGCTTGTCACAAGGTGAAGTGTTACTCCCAGGTGTTGAACCTGGGCTGCGAGACCCCACAGGGCGTAGGCGGCATTGGCCACGGCAGCCAGTGTGGGGAGACGGACGGTGAGACCTGGTGGGGTCCCACCATATACGTGGCTGGTAGGGATGGCCCTGGAGCAGGTCAAGGCAAATGTTGAAGTTCACACACCACAGGTGACTTGCCTCACCTTAGCTTCATCGCTTAGCTCTTCTGGTAGCAGCAGGAAACAGAAATGAAAGTAGGGTGTATGAACATAAAGAGTAAGATGAGATATGTCCCTATGAGAGAGCTGAGAGGTATGGTGTGACCCGGCACCCAATTTATCAGCGTCTGGCAATTTAGGTGATCACCTCACATATCTCATCATCCGTGGTGTAACGTAAGCTGCTAAGCTCATGCTCTGTGTGTGCAAACCAGCCTCCAGTGACCTTTCCAAAGGAGATCTGATGGGGCTCTTTGGTTATAAAATCAGGCCAGGAACTAGTCAGCTCAAAGGAAAGCCCTTAAAATTAAATTTAAAATGAAAATTAAATTAGAGAGAATGCTTACATGAAAAAGAGACATGGTCAGCAGAGCTCTTTAGCAGGTATTTCACGTTAAAAATACAGTCTCCTACAGATACTGGTGAATGTCTGCTCAGGTCTGGTGTGCTCCCTTGATGTGGAGTTGAGTGGCGGCCACTGCTTGGAGTTCTGCGGCAAAGGGGACTTACACCCTCTTGCGATGTATGCTGCCTCTTGCCTTCAATATTTGCTTTTTCTTCTTGCTTGTTACAGCGATAGACTGTTTCCATTTCTGAGCAGAGCACCTGATCACAGCAATTCTCTGTAGCCCTGCGAAGAGCCCCCAGCCACGGCCACGCCGTGCCCCGAGGGCTGGAGACGTGTCGGCGTGCGCTCGTTTGTTCTTCATCTTCATGACGGGGCGATGCCAGTGTGCCACCAGAAGTTTTATAGTTTGAATTTTGAAGGGCAAAAGGAGTCAAACACTGTGATCTCACGAAAGAAGTCTTCCTTTAATACAACTTTTCCGTAACTTTTTGAGTAAGCGAAATAATAAAACCTCCCCTGGTCCGTGTTCTCTTTTCAGACCGATAAAAGCTTTCCAGACCTAGTTAGCAGCCACTCACCTTCTCTTCTTGGTACGCCAAGAATTACTTGCGACCATTTCAGGGAGGCGGGTGTGTTTTGCGCAGTTAAATTAGCAGCAAACCTTGAAATATAAATCTATATATTAATCAGATAAGCTGTGGACTATCTGTTCGGAAGGAAAACCTACCCAACGTGTGCTATTTGGTGGTGCTGCAGCGTCTAGGGACACCTGGGTGAGAGGAGGGGCAGTGAGCGCTGCGGGCGGGCAGCTGCCTGCACCCTGCCTGCACCAGCCTCCCTCCAGCCGCCGCCGTGCAGCCCGGCCAGCGCCACTTAAAATAACGTTAGTGCTTTGTATTGACTTGAGCTTGTGATGAAATTTTATCCCAATACGTTTAAAGCAGAGACAGCTGTGAGTAGCTGTTAAATAGACACAAACAAGAGCTCAGTCCAAAATATGCATGTTCAACATAGTGCTTTATATATAAGTTGTGCTACGAGACCACAAAAATGAAGAAACCAAAACATATTAATTATTTGAAATAGAAGCACTCTCTTTTTAAAGGCAGGCGCCCTTTCTAGATGTCTTATTTAAGTGTCACATTGATTTTTTAAATCTCTGAAGCCCCTTTATCTCAGTGCACTTATTTTACGAGAGTTACATTTTGACACATGGTTTTGGTTTATTATGTAATGCTTCAATAACTAAATGCAAATTACCAATAATGATCTGTTTAATTTGAAACATAACTTGACCAGAATCAAACTTTTCAAGCAAATAAATGGAAAGACTTTTTTTTAAAGTTTGTCTTATTTCACAAATTGGTTTCAGTGTCTGACAAACACACACGTTTCTAAGAAGTTCACATTTAATGCGAGTAGGACAAATAAAAAAGCCCAAACAAAATTAGCACCCCCCACCACCCTAATCTTGGAATGTGTCATTAAAACCACATGAATTTTAAATTCTTGTTCTCATACAGCAAATTGCATTAACAGATTTTGACCTCAAGACTAAGCCAAGCTACATGTGTTAAAGGCCCAGCATCTCCACTCTGATCCGTAGGACTGTTCCTGCATAGTGACTAAATAAATGCAGCCTACTGATGTAATAGCATCTTGCATATGTCTCATATTAATGGTATTTTCCTAATAGTAATAGCATTAAAAGCCTGCCTACTTTGCTATTGAGTTACCCTCTTTAGGATAATTTGCCCAGAAAGACTATCCTTGAGCATGTGAACAAGCATATCATTTTATAACACTTAGCGTAAAATACCGAAATCAAAGCAAGCTGACAGTTTGATTCCAGAACTGGCTATTTTTCCATTTAAAAAAAAAAAATCTGTTGTGATTCTTGAATAATTTATTATCTGGATTTTTGTTGCATTTTCCACATGGAATTGATGAAGAAAAAAATTTTTTTTTTCCCCTAAAGAAAGTTTGGAAGAGGAAAAATTCACACATGGAAAACAAATGAGCATCGGGAAACACTCCTCATGGCTAATGGCTACTTGGTATGTCGCCAGAATTCATACAGATCCTTAAAATCAAGTAAATTATGCCCGCAGTGATAGCTCCCTTTCGCTGGAGTCCCACAACAACCACCAAATGGCGGAGAGGAGCCGAACTGCCAAATTTCATTTTTCACCTCCCGATTCCTTTCAATTAGGTAGATTCGTTTGCCGCAGAAGGACCTATGCATATTTTATGGTAGGGAAGGTAGGATTCAGCTAACCCCCTCTCGCAGGCGCACTCACGGCGTCACGGCTGCAGGCTGCGAGTGTCCGGGCACGCGCGCGTGCCCTCGCTCCCGGCCCTGCCTGCGCACGCGCGGCCCCGTCCCGCACCCGCCGCTGCCAGGGGAACTGGGCAGGGGCTGCTGAGTCAAAAAATAAATAAATGACAGTGGTGAAAGCAATCAGACACATGCGTCTTCTCTAAACAGACCGCTAAAGGAAAATGGAGAGAGTATGAGCTTTCAAAGGAATATTAAAAAACCCCCATTGCTCTCCTGTTCTGTTGATAAGGATCACACACTTTAAATACCTTATTGAACTCACAGGTTAAGAAACCTGCCACTCATCGTGCAACAGATTAAATAACTGGTGAATTACGTGCTAGAAAAATTAGGATGGATTACACAAATATCTGTTAAGGCTATGATAAATATTTATAAACAGTCGTCCTTGCAGAACATGTCTCTGTCATTCATTTCACTGCAATGAAAAACCTGGAACAATGGAACTAATGACTACATTGTTCCAAAGTTAAGTAGTATATCTAATAAGGAAAATAATCAAATGAGCCAAATTCTTTATGAACACAACAGTGAAGCAATTAAAATAAATGTGATTTTCCAGATCAAAACTTCTGGCTGTTAATTGCTATATGGCACCTATCCTAGTCATATGAGTTTCCCTTGCAGCTGTTTTTATTTCATGATACATTTTGAAATCCCAGGAGCTTGGTCCTGGGATCTGCCATACAGACAGTTAGCCTGCAAAGCAGGATACTTATCAAGTGTTTACAATCTGGGTAGATGAACTCTCAAGACAGGCCTTTGAGAACAAGCACTTTCTTGCCATTTGCATTTTGTTTGCAATGTGTTTCCAATGAAGATAATTTATTGATGCATACTTCTTACGCTGGAGTATGCGGGTTTGCTGCCATACGCAGGAGAGCTCAGGAGGACGAGGCATGGGGCGCAAGGAGGTGTCCCCTGCCTCCCCGCCGTCAGGGTTAAGGTCACTGCGTGCACTGAGCTAACGGGCAACGTGGCATGGGCTCTGTGATGCAAAGAATACGAATACAATTCAGTGTTTCTGTTGTCTTCCATGGCCTCTAATGCTCTGCGTCTGACAGCTTCTCTTGGGTTTTCGTGTTTTGCAATTTCTGCCATTTCTGGGTGTCCAAGTTCAGGAGCCGTGGGGTGGGAGGGCTGCAGGCTCTGCAGGGCCAGCGGGCTTATTTAACCCGTGACACATCACCCCTGGATCTAAAAGTGCACACTGGAAACCTGGTGTATTGCAGCCAGTTTATTTGAAGCTCTATTTTAGTATCTGCAGGTTATTAACGAGATTAAAGAACTCGGTTACAGGGAATGACAAATGTAGTTTGTCCAACGTGAAGCAGATATTGGCATCCTTAGGTGCAACTCAGGAGTTGGTGATCTCAGCTATTGAACAAGCTAAAGCCATGAGCAATATGATATTGATTAGGCAACGGGTATTGTATTTGCCCACATAGTTTTATTGGGTGAGGCTCAATGTGATGTGTTTTTATTTGGGAAACTTAAGGAAGATAATTAAAAATGCTGTAAGGAGAGCCTAGCCGTCTTCGTGCTTTTCTTTTTCAAGGCTACAGATGTCTTGTCTTCTTTCTTTAGAACTGCTGTGCTCCCTCCCCACCTTCCAAAAGATCAAGGGTAATAATAATAACAACAATAATAATACAGTATCCTGGAAATTTTCTACATGCCTCAGGAGAACTTTAATTTTTTTCAGAAACTGTTTTCTGAACAACAGCCGCCTCTTCTACTATTCCTTTTACCCTGCCTGGATTGCCAGTGCTGCTGGGGCTCCGTTAAAATGGTGTCTTTGAATGTGGGGCCTTTATGTAGAAAACACTTCTCTTGCTAACCAGAACCATGTCGAGTTCAGCTATCCTTCACAGTCAGGTTTTTTCCTCCATTCTGTGCCCTCCATACAATTCCTGCTTTCGCCTTGCCATTGCCCGGCGGTACCGACGCCAGCGTTCATTTTTGCTTTTGCAGGTGGTACGGGATGATTAGAAGTTGAGCTTTAACTCAGGTTAGTCTCACTTAAAGCTGCGGTCCTAGGAAGTGCCGGCTTGCAGGCCTGCCCGCTTTGTCAGCGTGGGTCAATCAGCGTGATTGTAACGCCACGCCTCTCGATGAAGCTTTGTCTCGCAGCATGCCCAAACCGGTTGTGCAATACCCAGTGCTTTCCCACCTCCGGGGGATGTGGTCAGGATCCCAGGTAGCCTTAAAACCGGACTAAAACACCTTTATGGTGAAGGCCAATGTCACACCTCAATTATTATTCTTTACATCTTTCTGGCTTCTGGATCCCAACTGGAAGAGCTCACGCGTTGCCAAAGCCGTGACACGCCGGGAGAAGGGAGGCAAAGATGTAGCACTGAAAATCCGGCTCGGCACTGCCTGGCAGAGCGCTGAGGTGAGAACAGACGCAAACCAAGGGGGGAAACTGCTCAGGGTGTAATGAACGGATGAACAAAAACCCCGTATCGAGGGTTGGATAACACCCCCTGAAGAAGGAAAGCTATGGCACAGAAGCAGGAGCAAAAAATAAAGGGTGGTAGAGAGCGACTTTTCCCACTGCAAGCACCGTTTGAAGTCGTGAGGCTGGCGATGCTCACCAAGAGCCAGGGTTGCATGCGTCAGAGGTGCAGCTGGACAGCACGTTCGTAATCAACCCTTCTGGCTGGTGGTTAGAGTCGAGTTACTGTTTGCTTAAGGGCACCGGCAGCTTCTGGAGTCACAGCCATGGCCATGAAACCTGCAGCACCAGGCATTTGCCTTTCAGGGAACAGGAAGCCTCACAGGGGAGGAGAGAAACGTAAAGATTTTCCAAGATAATTCTTAAGTGGTTTTATATTGAACAGTGCTCATAAACCAGCAAGTCACAAATTTATCCAGACAGTAGGAGCTGTAACTTAGGTAACGCTTTGTACTTTGCACTTCCATAATATACACATACTTTATGTCCCTGGTACTGCACATTGTGAGACCGTGTCCAGGCAGCAACCGAGCTCTCCCTTCTGCTCGGTCCCTGCCTGCCGAAGGTGGGCCACGCGGCGAGTGGAGGGCAGTCCCGGGCCCACCACGGACGCCGGGAAGCTCTGCAGACTGCGTGAAGCCCAGCCCAGTGCATGCGATGAAGAGGATGTCTTCTCCGTTCCTCACATCTGCAAACATCTCAGCTGATCAGTCCGAAGCATGCCTGGAGAACATGTCCTATTTTGCTCCTTCTCCCATCAATTGTGTTTCCTTTCTCAGAGGGCTTTTTCTTTTTTTTCAATCCCACAGCACTATCATGTTTGCCAGCCCCAACATCATGTTCCTCGCTTTCATCAGAAGACTGACTCATTGCGTCTTTCAATTTGGACTCGCTTTTTTATTCTGTGGGACTTTGGCCCAAGCAACACAACACACAAGGCACCCGCCCAGACTCGGCACACAGCGAGGCATCCACTCAGCGTGGGAGCGAAACGGGACCTGTATTTTCACCACCTTCTTTGCCCCCGGGAATTTTACCGTACTCAGACTATTGTACCGCGTTTAGGTGGGATAGCTTAGCATTTCCCCTCTCTCCACGGGTGGCTCCTGCGCTCTAACTCTCCAGGCTTCTGGTCACAGGGCTTTTAATTCTTTTGCTCCAGCCCAGTCCATCCCCGATGCACCGGTGCTTCTGCCAGCTCCGGTTCCCATTTGTTAGGCAGCTTCTCGCAGCCATTGCTGCTCCGTCCACCCTCGAACCTGATGTTTTCCAGCTCCAGGCTCTGCAAGGAGAGGCACGAGGCCGGACGTGTGGAGCGCCTGGAGGAGTGGGTGAACGGCTTCTGGACCTGCACTCAGAGCAGCTTCTCCATCTGCACCACGTCACGGGAATACAAAATGGCACCGAGTCCCACTTTTCCTCATTAGATGTGGGCAAACTTGGCTGGAGTGCAAGTGCAAAAGCTCATCTTTCTTCAGCTGCTTGTAATTCGTGCTTGAGCAAGAGCATTATTTGGGGCTTAAGTCAGTCTTCTAAGTAGGTCACAATGCTTCTCCTAGACACAAATTCCTGCCTCGGACTTCTCAGAAACATGGATTCTCAGTCTCTTTTGGTTTGTGTAACACCTCAGGTGCCCTCTTATCAGCTTGATCAGCTCATCAAATGAATCCACAAAACAAAGAGTTACTAAGTTGCTGCCTGCCTAGGGTTCAGACTTGGAAAAGTTCCCCTGCCTTGGGTGGCAGCCATTTCTCTGTCTGATTTGCCTGGCTGGATTTTCCCATTTTAATGATGCTCCACTGTTAGCCCTGTAGCCAGGTGAAAGGATGTATCCTGCATCTCCTACGGTCAGTGCATCAACGAGAGGACAAAAGGCTGCAGAGATGGCCAGGAAACTCCAGTCCATATGGGGTTTGCTGTCTGAAACAGATGCGGCGCAGTCCACTCTATAAAAGGGAATTAATTTTAGCGGTGCAAAGATCGATTCCCCAAATCATCGCAGCATGTGTTAGACATTAGTCCTATTCTTTTGTATAGCACTAGAAGGGGTTCAGACAGACCCAGCGATACAGTAAGGGAGATAAAAGAATGTAATGAGATACAGGATAGAGTAGGAGACACTACCGCACAGCACAATACAGTATAACATAATACAAGGATGGTGCAGAGCTCCTCACTGAAGTGGCAGGATATGGCAGGATACGGTATTTCTGCAGGACGGTTCTGACAGGCTACGCCAGCTCACCATCCCCTTGTTGAAAATTACAGTGATTTACTTATTTCAAGCCAAAAGAAAGAAAGAGAGAGAAAGAGAGAAGGAAAGAAAGAAGTTTTAGCCCCTTCAATGGAGGGAGGAGTCTGACGTTTAAAAATACTAGTGGCAAGTATGAACCGACCAGACACTGTCGTCTCTCTCTCTTTCTCACTAGAGGTGGGGACTTGCAGGTAAATATAGTTTTCAGCAAAGTCGTCTGGGCGGGGGAGACTATCTGTAGGGGTGGATAGCTCTCATTAGAAGACAGATGGTTGGTCATTTCTCTGCATCACAATCCCAGGTGGTTTTTATTCCTCGATTGCCACTTTGGTGTGCCCTGGTAAAATGCTGGAGCTAGATCACAGCTTGTTTCTGTGGTCACCTTTGTATCACTGAAATGAGCTGAAGTGTTATTTTACAATGGAATACAGGATGCCCGCAGGCTTTTATGTTTTATTTTTGTTTCTGTGAAGCTATTTTTCACTTCCTCTTCTAAAAACAAAAAAAATGTTAAATGTCTAATTGAATAGACTGTTGGAAAAGCCGAATAGGAAGGTTGAGCACATGAACTTCTGTGAAGCGAATGCCTTTGTTTCCAAACAGTCTAGTGATAGCAAATATTTATTGACAATTTCCTTCCACAGGGGCGTTAACAATTATAATTTGCTAGTATGTACATCACGAGTACGTTCAGATTTTGAACAGAACATCTGTTGGTGAAAGATGAAAAAAACCTTGAAAAAAAACCCGCTATTTTTCCAGGGTTATGAATCTAACAGCATCACAAATTATCGCTAGGAAAACATTTCAAAAGCCTGAACTTGCACTTATGGAAAAAGGAACACAGATAGAGGAAACAGATAAATATGCGTTGTGTTAGTAGGCTTTGTTTTCTGAAATGATATATTGTTCCGGAGAAGTGGTTAACAAACAAATTATTGTCTGTGTCCAATACAGCCAGATCTTTGGTTCCACCGAACAGATGTTGAGGTGAAGCAGATTAAAGCTTAATTCACAATAGGGCTGTACCACAGGAAAGGTGCCCTAAGTTTATCTATTGTTAAATAATATAATTTATCGTCTTAGAGGGCTACGGAGCAATTTCTGTTCCTTTTCTACTTTTGAACAAAGATTTATAACATAGATAATCCCCACTTTTAGATATTTGCTGCAGGTTATATTTGAAAGTATTTCCCAAAAGACTGATAACCCCCTTTTTTCCCTTAACCACAGTCAAACCAATGAACTAATACGATGCCTGCTTCAAATAAATGTATTTGCTGCCTCTGTGCATGATAAGTTT
>NC_138589.1:4845112-4887612 GCF_964289735.1 Phaethon aethereus | reverse complement strand
TTATACTAAACAGCTGAAAATATTTTGTCAGAACAGCACTGAATGTGAGCCAGTGTGAACTTCTTTTCCTTTGCTTTGCTTGTTTTGCTGGTTTAGGGTTTGCAGCTTGACAACACACGAACACGGGTTACAGAGTTGTTTCACTGTCAGGAAAAAACCTATAATTAAACTCTTACGCTTGCCCCTCTTTCAAAGCGCTGCCTTAAATGTACAGAGCTGCTCACCATGCCTACCAACCCGTCAGAGATAAAGCCACGCTTCTACCGAGTATTTTAATGCACTTGATAGTGGCCCATCTCAAAACAGAGAGTTGTTCTCACTGCTGCCGGAGCCACGGACCACGAAGTCACTGAAACACGCGGTGAAGTTGCAGTGGCACCGAGCCGAAGGGATTCAAGCGTTGCTGAAGTCCTGACTTCATCCCGGTCCCGCATAAGCACAGAAGTCCACAAAATAGCCCGCGCATGATTCTTCCTGGTGCCATCGATACCGGTGACCTTTTATCTGTTCATCTGTAGCGGAGGCGAGCACACGGCCACCTGCGGTCACCATGGAAACGACATGATTTGCTGACTATATTCTTTTCCTTGATGCATGTTAAAGACTATTGGCAAGCGGAGGGACACCTGAGCCAAGGTGAGCTGATTAGAGAGTCTTGAACGAGTCGAGGTATAACTCTTAAATTTTAATCAGCGCACCTTCTTATTTGCTGCCAAAAATAATTTAGATGATGAATAAATGCATGTGTAGTGCATGCATGGCTGTAATTCAGCCGCGGTCACAAACTTTGCCAATACTACGTCCAGCAGGAAAAATTATTTATTACTTTTAGCATGTGGTAATAAGTCTGGTTTTCTTACGCTGAGATCTGGTTTGAGCTAGGCTGAAAGGCTAGAAAAGGTATCGAAAGGAAATTAATGCTTACTGACGGGTACCAACGCGAAGATGATCTCGGCAGTGTAACGCAAAATGTCGCCAGAGTCGTCGGGCGAGCCCGATTCCCCCGTTGCCTCTTGAACTGCCGTATCTGGAAACGGACAGCCGCCTCTGCTGCAAGCTGCTAGTGCCGCCATACCAAAGGACGAGGCCGGGGGGTGAGGCTCTGCCCTCTCCTGGCGCCCACCCCCGGGCCGCGGGGGCCGGCGCGGCTGCGCAGCGGCAGCGCGCATCGGGTGGTGCGGGGGCGCGAGGGCCAGGACAGCGTCTGGCACACAGGAAGGGTTATTTCCCAAGCTCCGTGCGCTCCGTCAGGGGTTATCCCGCTATATGAAGTAGGCCTCTCTTAGTTACGTTTTCCTGCGTTCAGATAGTACATAACCGTGGTGCGGGGTCATCCGGAGCCCAGAGCTCAGGGGCTCAACGAATAAAAGGTTAGAGCTCAGGTTTTTGGCAACAACGCATAGCAACCAAGAAGCCAGCATCAAAAACTCGACAGTCTGGGTTTTGGTCCACCTCTAATGCACCGGTCCATGAGAATCCCCTGTTCTGCTCTCCTATATGACTGTAAATAGTCCTCAGAGTAAAGATCCGGAATAGTAAACCAGAGTGAAGGTAAACTAGCCCGCTATCATTGCTCCCTGTGCCTCTACTCAAAAGGGGTAGATTGGAAAACAAATTCGCAATGTATCAGCCTAACGAAAACCGAAACTCTGGTCTGGGGTGTTGCATTTTTCTAGTCAAAGGTAAAACAACTAAAAATGCAGTTTGCCAGTGAAGAAAATTAGTTGTCTGAGCAGCTGCCTTTGGACGGAAAAGGGAACAGGAGGAACAGGGCAAGTGTGTATAAAATAGGAAAAGATATACATGAGTAGTTTGACTTTATTTTGAAGAGAAATTTCAGTTTCAGAAGTACTTAATATTATCTTAATATATACTTAATATTTGTAAAGGTCTACCAGCCTATGCAGATATCTGTAGGTACACACGTATCATTCATCTGCATCATGCGTCTGAACAAGCTGAACAACAGAACGACGCCTCTCCGCAAGGCGAGGTGGGAAAGCGGAGGCGAGTGCCAAGTGCCCAGGGCAGAGCTCCGCGTGCCTCAGCCCAAAAGCCTCCCAGGAAGGCCCCAGATGGGGCCGGGGGGGACAAGCGGGACATCGCCTGCTGGGTTCTCACCCTCTCTGGCTCCCCAGGCGAGCTGGGCAGGCCGTTGCCCCCGTAAGCGTGCATCTACGCCCCGTGTCCAAGAACGATGGCATGGAGGAGAAGGAGAGGTGGGGAAGAGATGTAACCTGCCCAACCTCGAGATTAAATCTGGGGCAACCTTCAGCCCTGACCTCCTAATTCTACATCCTGTCTTCCCTTGCACCTCATTACTCATTGGGCTGTCGAGCCTGGACTCCAGCCTGCTAGATTAAGGACTGCAAGTTTATTTAAAAAGAAACAAAATTAAAACACACCAGTTTTCCTCATTACTGGCAGCCATCACGATGGCTTATTCTACAAGACCACACAGGGAGCAGAGGCAGTGGCACGCTGACAATTAGCTCGCCCGTCAGCGTGGGCTGGGAGCACCGCAGGGCTTGGATGCTGCGGAGCATTTTTCAGTGCTAACAAGGGGCTGCGCTATCTTTTTCGGAGGCGCGGTGTTACGGTGCGTCGCTCTGCCCCAAGCCCCGCGGAGCCAAGGCCTGTTCCCAGGTGGCAGCCCGCCCGGGGGCGTGCAGCCCCCCAGTTCTGCAGGGGCTCTCGGGGAGAGGAGACGTCGGTGCACACGGGTGCGTGCTGCTACCTGCTGGGCTGCCCACCTGCAGCGCGCTGGGGGCTCTTCACCCATCGCACGGGGCGCGGGGGTCCAGCCAGGATACAAGAGAGAGCCCCAGCCGCCTCCGGGCGATGGCCTGAGACATCAGGGCAAGAAGCGGCCACCCGGGCTGTGGCTGAGGGTCTTGGTGTGGGACAGTATGCCCAAAGGGACAGGGATGCGATTTTATTTCTGCTTCATCTGAAGGGACAAACTTGCTCTTTTGGGGCTGTCTGGCTGCATTTTGCATGCTCTTTTTCCAGACTTGAGTTGATGGGTGTTGCCCAGAAGAATGTTCTCTCCTTCTGGTCAAAACCGGGGAAATCCAGCTCAGCTGTGACCCATAGAGGACCTCATGCTGCCGATACCCTGTCAGGTAATCAAGTTATACAATTTAACTGTACAAAAATAATGGATGCAGTTTGTTTGTTTTAACTCACTAAAAATGTGTAAACCTACCAAGGGCCTGAGAACACTTACAGCCATCTTTGAAACTCGAATGTGCGGAAAATGGCACTTTTGCACGGAAGTATTCAGACTCATTCAAAACCTACGCAGGCAAATGCAGTGATGGGACCGCGAGATGGATTATTTGCGGGTACGTGGATGTGAAACCGTAAGCACAGGAAGGCAAACGTTCAAGTTTCATTTTGAAATCTTGGGCATAAGTAAAATCTTTGTTTCTTACATTGTGCTCGTCCTGGATGATTCTGCCCAGCTGGGGGCCGGGGCAGACGGGCAGGCCTGCATCACCAGCAGGTGTGCATCAGTTAATCACCGTCCTGGTGATTATATTCACCTGTGCCCACTTAAATAAAGCTGCAACCCCCCCCCCCCCCCCCCCCCCAGAAGTCCTCATATGCTGGCTGCCAGGGTCTTCTGCTAGGTCTCTCTGCCCGGCCTCCCGGAGAAGATGGAAGAGCTGCGCACATGCAAGGTAAGTGAAAAGGCTACGTGGATATATTTGTGTTGCTGTGCGCCTTGGTTTTACTTAAAACTTAGACTAAGTTACTTTATCTTTTTCTATGACTGGGTAGGCGATGTCATATGGCTTACGAGAACAAAATCTTTATCCTTTAACTATCTCCGCTTATAACTTTACAAGCGGGTAACTCGTAGCCCCCGTTCAGGGAGCGAGGGCCTCGATGCGTATATACACCGAGCAAAGACTAGCGTACGCAGACACCAGCACCTCTGCGTATAAATACATTTAAATAGAGCGGCTCAATGTGCGATTGAATTTGTCTGTAAGGCCCAGGCAGAGCTTGAAGCTTACCTCTGGCTGATGTCAAACACAAAATGTAATTCGGTGTGTGCACGTAAGACAAAGTGTAGCTTTCCTCTAGGAAAGTTTTGTGTCTTTCCCCCTCGTGCGGTTCGAACCCCGCTCGCTGGCCGGCTGTGCTGCCGCTGCAGCTGTTCGGGCTCTCGCGTGCCTTCAGGCTTTCGTTCCAGGAGCACTTTTGGTGCCAGAGGGTTTTGGCAACAGTTACCACGTGAATGATTATTTCCATTGAGGAAACCGTTGGTGATAACAGTGGTGAGAAGGTATGCGTGGTGTAAGCCACAGCTCGCTGAAGGCATTAGACCATTAGGCTATGCAAGGACAGGCTCTAGGTACCGCTAGTGAGGAAGCTGCTCCGCAAATGAAATAATGGCATGTTCGTGGGGAAGTGACTATGCTAAACGGAGTTTAACCCCTGAGCTGCCCCCGTGAATAAAACGTTTCCAGAAGCCTTAACAGACTTGGCCTGCGCTAGGTGTTCGTTCAGCTAATGAAAACATTATACCCCCTCTGTCTAACCAACCTGATGTAATCACCAAGCATTGCAGTGAAAGGAGACATGCGTTTTGGCCTCTTGTGTTGCCAAGTTGCCTACTACCAATATGGATGTTATAAACTCGAGCCGTATTTCAGTTGCTGTGATCTTAAATTTTATTTTCTTACATAGCTGCCCAAGCGAGCTTACATGCTGATCGGTATCTGCTGCAGCCTGGGAATCATCTGGCCCCAGCTCCTTGGGTAGGGATGTAAATCCTTACCGACACCAATGAACTGAAAAATTTTGAGGGCTGGCAGTGACGAAGGGAATAGTGAATGAGAGCAGTATTTGTTTATATTGATCTACCTTTCCTGCTCATCTACTAATAACATTGGCTGTTTACCCTCTGCAATAAGCTGTGGTGGGTACTTATGCCGGTACTAGCCTTCCGGTTCTCCCGGTAAGTACCGGTATGCGGGAACCAAGAAGCCCCCAAGTGATGAAAGAGCTGGCTAGAACCACAGAAAACGAAGTGTATTAATAATTTTTAAAGCTGGCAATTCAATCTCTTGTCTGACGGATTTAGATCTTGATTTTTATGCCCGAGGATTTGCCCAGACAATATTTCAAGAGCCTTCAGCCCAATCTACCAGAGACAGGGCAGCACATGGGAAGGGAATCCTCCAGCCCTATTCTGGGAAATCCAGGGAGACACCCATGCTTTCGTCTCAGCTCCGTATTCCTCGCCCTTTGAAGGGAAGTGGAGTTGAATAAGCTCTTTGTATTTACACTTTTATTGGTATTTCTTGAGCTTGTACTGAGCATCGTTAAAGGTAATAGTGTGTGACCCTTTTATCCCAAAAGTAAATACTATTTGTCAATTTACCAGTTGAGATTTGGTGCATGTAAAGATAGGGGATTGAGGAGCATCTAAATACCCGATGATTCCACAGTTTGACGAAAGTACGGAGAAGTGGGTACAACAAAGGCTTAGAAGGTCAACGGTGTCATGGAAAAAATATTTGGAACAAGATTTTGAGAACTTGGTACATGTTCACACAACACACAGTGAAAACTGTGGAATGCGATGCCCTACGCAGGATGTTGTGGATACAAAAAGTATCCACATAGCCTTAGAGAGTGATGGTGCAAAGTAATGGATGGGAAGGGGGGGGGGGGGGAGGTAAGAATCTATTAAGGGCTATAAAAAGCAATCAAGATACCAGCTCTGGCTTGGCTAATCGGAGCTGCCGGATGGAGAAAGCTGGGAAGCTGTGCTGTGGAAGCAGCAGTATCTAGGTACCCTCTTCTGGTCCCTTTCCAAGCGTCTTTCTAAGTGTCTGCTGCTGGTAGAGAAGGAACAGTATCTCCCCTAGACAGGACATTTGCTCTGACCCTTGAACAGGTGTGGTGTACAGGGTAGGCTTGGGTTCAGATGAAAAAAAGGCAATGAGCAAACCAGGAATGCATGGATACGTACCTTATTCTGTGCCTGCTCTTGTGACAAGGGAAGATGTGTGTTTGTCCAGAGCGAGAAGCTGATGTTAAGCATACCTTGAAAGTGAACTGTATTCCACTGCTTGGCACGGGATCCTTCTGCAGGGATCCTTAATGTTTTTAATGAGCCAGTTGGCCTTTACTGCAGGAGAAAGCAGTCAAGCAAGTTAGAGAACACTTTCTTTGAAAGAGTCTAAGCTTTTATTTCTTTCAGTTTGATACAAAATAGCCAGGAAGTAGTTCTGCATCAAGACCCAGTGTCTATTGAAACTGTAAGCTCTGAATCGCGTAAAAATTATTTTCTAGGAGAATATGATTTTCTCAAGAGTTGAGATGCACTCTGTGATGGAGTCATCCATGCTGGGTAACTCTGAGCCCTTCAGGGCCCGCTTGAGCCAAGCGTGGTACAGTCATACGGCGAGGTGGAGGGCAGGCATTTGTCTGGACACCAAATTGCACTGCTTTAACTGAAAACTCTTCGGGCCACATGGGCTGGCCTGTGCCTGGGCATCAGGCAGCTGAGGCTGCCTGAACCACCAGCACCTCCTCGGTGTTTGTGGCTTGCCCATTCTCAGTGATTACTGCCCAAAAGCCAGTAATTTGGCTTTCAACACCCCGTCTTGGCTGTCGAGGCAGCCCTGCGCCAGGTGCCCTTGCAGGCTCCGTCCTCTCGTGCCAGCTCAGGAGCTGCAGTGGCTTGCCCATGGGCCCCCATGCGGGTCCAGCGGAGCTGGACGGCTTGAAGTGATGATGCTTTAAATACTCTCAAGAAGAATAAAGTGAGCCTGCTTGTCAGACCCCACAGATGAGCAGGTGCATTCGTTCAAGTGCGTCTTATTTAAATTATACTAATTTTTAAGAGTCTTTTGTAAGCTGGTCGTAGGTACACAAACCCTATGTGTAGGAGTCTGTTAAACACAGCAGATTGTGAAATACAGATGCTAGCCAGCCAAAACGAGAGGTTACTACATAAAATATGAGCATGGGGGTATAGGTTTTGCCTTTTTGCAGTTTGCTGGTGTGGTAGGAGGGTCCTATGAGAAGGTGAGGCTGCTGCTTCCTCCATTTTCATACATGGGGTAAGACCTTGGACAATGAATATTAATAATGAAAAAAAGTATTTAATCTAGAGTATTTCCTCATGGTGCTGAGGTCTGGATTTGAGTTAGAGAAGGATGGAAAGGCTAGGGAGACATTAAAACCTGAGGCAGGACGGAAGATTGCAAACAGCATAGGTACATGTCAGGAACAGAGCTAGTAAAGGAAGACGGATTAAACTAAAAGCATCCAAGGCAACTTGGTGCAAGGACAGGGCTACCGAGGAAAATATATGCATTAGTGAAAGCTGAGATTTGGGCGAGACTGAAGAAACTGCCTTAAATATATCACAGTTGCCTTTCCGGTAGTTCATTGGGTTTTTTCTCCATAGTAGTTTCCCGTGTTTGTTTTGGCAGTTGTGGGGAAAATGCCAATAAGAGAATTGCCGTTCGTGTGCCTTGCTGTACGATGTCGAGTTATTCCGGTAGCACGGCAGCTATTTTCCAACAAATTAACATTCAGATACAGGGAGAGTTCATCCAGTTCACATAAATCTGTATAGTTATATTAACATATAACTGTTCTATTTGGTGGGCCACCTACAAAATGAAAACAGATTGTTTCTTCTCTCTTAGAAGAATATAAGCAAAATTTTTAAAGTTTCTAAGCAATATATGCCTTTCTGAAAAGATGAAAGTGCTAACCTTTTAAACGGTGCGCTTGGGTTCCCATCCCTTTAAACAAACAGGAGCAAAACCCCCCCCCAACAAAACAACAACAAAACAAAACCCCCCACAATTTAATTGTCTCCTTACTGGCTTAATTTTTTTCCTTTTTTGTTTGCATTGAAGAGAAACATGCCATCAAAAAAAAAAAAGGGGATGGGAGCAAAATTAAGGCACTGGGTTGGCACTCGGGAGATCTGGTTTCAGTTCCTGGCTCTGTCAAGCACTTCCTATGTGACCTTGTAAATGTCACTTTTGAGCATGTAAAACCATCTGGCCTGATCTAGTGAAACATGTATTTAATTTTAAGATGCAAGTAGTTCCACTTACATCTCACACGCTTAAATTTAAAGACATGTTTACATGCTTTGCTGGTTGGGAGCCGCAATGCTCAGCCACTTGCAGGGCGAAGCGTGTTACCCCTGCCAACACCGGCATCCACGCTGCAGAGCGCGGGTGAGGAGTATTTTTGACTCCAAGTCCTCCAAAGCAGAGGCGGTGGCTCTCCTCACACGTACAGCAGCAGGCGCGGGGTGGGGGGGGGTTCGGTTCCGAGTGCAGGAGTCATGCAAATAATTGGTATGGAGAAAAGCTGCAAACGCAGATGCCTTAATTGTAAATAAAAATCTGTGTTTAGGCACTGAAATACTGGCCTGATTTTTCAGAGTTGCTGAGCAACCAACACTCAGAGTCAAGAACCCATGAATGCTTTGTGCTTCAGAAAACTAGGTTGCTTATTTGGAGGCTAAAAACAGATTAATTTTTTTTTGAACCCCAATTTCAAGACCGGAAACTTTGTCTTTATGTCTTTAAATGTACCCTGGTGGTGTGTTCTGCCCCTCGATGCTATAACTAGCCATAGCCATAAATGTTATAAAACTCAGATTGAGAAGGAAAAATACCATCATTTATCCATTTCACTTTTTCTAAATGTAATTAAAAAGAGTAGGATTCCACTGAGACATTTTAAATAATGTATATAACATATGTATGTGTATACACATGTTTTTAATGTACATAGTATATACAACGGTTTTTTACGGCAGAGCAGATGTTTCTTAATTCCCTGACACCATGCACTGGAGTAAGATTATGCCAGGCTATTTCATTATGAATAATGTGCTTGCTCCATCATTAAGTGGGTTATTAAAGACATAAACAAACTTTTATGCCCTGCTTTTCAACAGCTGTTGGTGGTCTACAAAGTGATAATCCTGCTTTCAGCAAATATGCTTAGACTTAAAACTAAAACAAATAGGTTTCATAGGCGACCAAGTTGACTCATGAGTGGGAAGATCCTAACTTTGTGACATCTCCAGTGCCACGGAAGCAGAAATGGCATGGCTTCTAAGAAAAGCCCTTAGATCGCAGGCTGGAAATGAGACAGCTGCTCCATACATCATTTCTTCTTACAACCACACGGTAACTCCTATACTAAGCAAACAAGCCTGACTGGCGTTTATTTCAGCAGCAATGGCAGGAGAGGAAAAAATTAAGAGCAGATGCTGATTTTTAAATCAACAAATAAACATATTTGAAAAAAAAAAAAATCCACCACATGTGACAATAGCTGTTTTTTCCTTCCCAATTAACTATGTGGCAAAGACACGGTTGCAAATCCTGTAACCTTAGCTTTGAAGAAAATCAGCTGAGTAGGTTGGATAACTTCAAACAAAAGGGTAGACGGGACAATAAAGGTTAGGTGGCTGTGTTCCGTTGCGGGCGCTATAGCTATTAATTTAAACGGATGTGACCCCAACATGACAAAGCTCCAAAGGTGTACGGGGAAGAGGTTTTAGTCTTATAAATAGGACTGCTGCTAGGTCAACCAGGCCCCCTTGCTTTGGACTTCCTAAAGAAAACAGCTTCAGACAGCTGAGCAAAAGAGTTATGGAGAGTGCCGAGATAGGAAATATCTACAGTTCCTGATATATTATGATTGGCCCCGGGAATGAGGAAGCCGAGAGCCAAAGGCAGTCCTGAAGGGTGCTAAACTGTACGGCGCTAATGTACACAACAACATCCTCGTACAAGCAGATGTTTTAAAAACGAAAAAGTGAGGGAGGGGTGTGGAAATTGTATGTAGACCACGTTGCACTCACCCTAGGGAGGAAAACTAAAAAAGGGAGAATGTGGAACCAATTTTCAAGCTTGAGCAACTGAAAGTCTATTAAATGATTCTGTCATCAACATGAGATGAGAAAAAAGTAATAATTTATACAACAAATTGGGTAATTGTAGCTGCATGGACAAATGATATTTCTTCCCCGAAAACTGAATAAACATTGTTAGAAGAGGAAGGTTGTAAGGAAATAGCCACTTTAGTGAACTACAAGCACCAGGTCTCCTGCTCCTGTTCATATCAAAAGAAACACGTGAAGGACCGAAGGGTGTATGTGCTCTTGGTCACAAACAAATATTTTGAGTTACTCTTTTTTTTTTTTTTAGTAAGTGCATTTGACAGGCTAAAAGATGGGCTCAACTTCACATTACTAGAAGCAATCTCAGCCCGATTATTGCATCATGCCAAACTCAAATCACTGTAACTTTTTGGAAGCGATAGCAATGTAAACTGGAGGAATTACAGGAATAATATGGCAAACAGATAACTTATTTGTTTGGCTCTATTGTTTTCTTAAATATAATCTGCAAGAACAGTAACAAAGCAGTATAAACTTGTAGATACATCCAGAAAATAAATAGTGGGAATGCAGTGGAAGCAGCAGCAGCAAGTCAGGGTAACATGGGGTGTAAGGCAATACCTTCTGGGTCTTCGGGTTACTTAATACCGGAGTACTGCTGTGGTCAGCCAGGGCCAGTGGCAGTGCCGGGAGAGCAAACCTGAAACCCATGGTAGATGGAACACATGTGGGAATACATATATAGAATGGTTAAATTCCTAAGTTTCAGGACCTTCAAGTTTTTATTTTCTTTTCTGCCACAGACTTCCTGTGGGATGCTGGGCAAGTCACTTAATGGCTTTTACGCCTTTGTATTGTTCTGCTCAAGATTATACTGGATTTTGCCTGTGGAGACCAAGCCCTCAGTGCCAGAAACCCTTCTTGAAGGGTCATGGTTGAAGAATAAATTTTTTAAAAACTTACTTAGCCTAGGGATTTGTAACATGCAATACTGACCTCAAAACTTGTTATCCCTCACATTAGGAGGCTCTACAGATTTCCTTGGCAGGGCTCTTCTAAAGCACGAGCACAATTTAAAGCTCGCCTTCCTCGGGGAAAGAAGGAAAAATGCAGTTCCCTGGCCACGGGGCGAATCCCCCATGCAAGGATCCAGCACCTGTCTGTGGGGCAGGAGGGCGTAAAACAAGCCTGAGGTACAAGTTCAGTGGTGCAAAGCGGTAAATCGCTCCGGCGTCGATGGGACCGTGCGTGTGCTCGCGGACCAGCGTGTGCTGGAAGGCTGTGCTTGGCTCCCTGTGATCAAGGTTGGCCTTTGAGAGGCTGAAATGAGATGGAAGGGGAAAAGGAGTTTTGCTAGGATCAATTTTCTGTCTCTTTTTTTTTTTTATGTATGCTTCCATCTATTTGAATACATGCATGTGTGTAAACAGAGCCGGGCCCTGTCCCTGTGACATGTCTGAAACGAAAAGAAATAAAAATATATTTACACAGCTTCAACATGAGGCTATTAAAAACCTATAGTCAGTATAATAGAGGCAAAAAAAAAAAAAAATTACAAAGAATGATTTGCATAGCAAACGCATTTCACAGTTGTTTTGGACAAATGCCCTCGGTAAATATGTTTAAAGTCATGTACAACAAGAATATTTTATCACAAGTAACCACGTTTTAATAAACACTTAGTCTTTTTGTATTTCATTCTTTCTCATCATAATAATAGAAATATAACACCATATATCACTGTAAAACACATTTCCACATAAATGCTGATAAGCACAAAATATTTTTCATCATTTACATTTTAGCTGTAATAATATATGGCAGGATTAAAGCTGCATCCATCATGTGTCTAACTAACCTTGCTGTAATGAATTTTTAAATGTAATGGTTTCTGTCACAAAGTAAAATCGTACATAATATCTTTTGACACAGTATGCTGGTATATGCAAGGTTTTAAAATGGAAATGCAACTTCATTTTTAATTAGATTTATAAACTGGAGTCGCTGTTTTCTTTTCGGTAAGCCAAGGGGGAAGGAAAAAGAGCGGCTCTGTGTGGAGGCTGCAAGTTTTTCCAAGTACGTTGCTCGCAGGAAACCCGCACGGCCAGCGTGTAGAAAAGCGAGGCGCGCTAGAAACAAAGGCTTAACAAAATCATAGGGAGCTGAAGCTTTTTAGGCTGCCTGAAGGGCCTCCTCCGGTACCGTGGGCGCTGGCTTTGTGGCAGGGCTGAGGATCGGGCCCTGGCCAGGCAAGGAGAGCGGGTCAGGGACGGGCAGGTCCCGCCCCAGCCCCCTTCCCCGGCCCTGCCTGAAATAACAAATAATCCGGCTCGCAAGAGGCGAATCATTAAAAATAATTTGCGCGAGCTTTCTGCTCTGTGAGCCCTTTTTTCTGATACGATACTTCCTTCAGTGATTATCACTGTGGACATGTTCTGCCATATGGATGGGAGCCGGGCGAGGAGGCGGCTCAATACCTGAGTGGTTAATTAAGAGCTGTTGCTGGGCCACAAGAAGCAGGTTTGAAATCCCTCTTCACTCGCCGACAATGAGTAGCTTTTTTAGCAGCGGAAGTCACTAGGGACGGCCAGAAGCGCAGGGTAATTATTTGAGATAACATAGAGCTGAAGAGCGTGCGCGGGTGCGTGCGGGTGCGCGAGGCTGCAGGGGGGTGCGCCTGTGAAAGGAGGCCAACGCTACGGAAAGGCCTATAATAAGAAGGTCAACACCTCCTATTTTTCTGTACGGTGTCGGCAGTCTGTAATGCCTTTTTAGAATGAATGACGATGGATTCTAGCTTTTTACTTTTTTTTTTTTTTAAAATGAGTATCTTGTTTTGTATTCAAACGTTGCGATGGTGAGCGCGGGTCTCGGAGGCCGATCCGAATGAGCTATTCCCGCTTTATCGGCGTGGATGCTGAAATGATTCCGATTGCGTTGTTGTGAAATAGCAGTAATTTCCCCACTAACTTGTGGAAACCCTGGGCGCTCAAGAACAAAGGAAAAAAGCCATCGATGGAATGAGAAAGGTCCGTAACTACTTAGAAATTTAGGGCTAAATTTTCAGCAGTGTAAATCTGCGTATTGCCACAGGAACAGCAAAGTGCGTTTTGGCTCTGAATGAGCAATTCATTCAAAGCAGCTGAGGATCTGGTCTTTGGCTGCAGCATTGGTTGAGGGCAGGGGGCTCTGGGTTATTATTTATGCCATTTAAAATATAAACCAGGGTTCAAATGGACAAGTTTTGGTCCACCGCTTTTGCTGCAGTGCATCGCAGTAGCTACTTTTCTCGACAATCTAAAGCAGCATGCTAACTGTTAAAGGCTGTGTTTTTCTGAAGTGCTTCATAGCTGAAAAATGTACGAAGCCACGTTGCTATTCAAGTCCACCACTGTCCAAAAGATATGGCCTGTAGCACCTGGTGCAAATTGAAGGTAAACTGCTGTA
Source organism: Phaethon aethereus (assembly GCF_964289735.1). NCBI lineage: Eukaryota > Metazoa > Chordata > Aves > Phaethontiformes > Phaethontidae > Phaethon > Phaethon aethereus. The sequence goes on along the minus strand of NC_138589.1, from coordinate 4,874,252 downwards.
GTAATCCACTGCAGTACTATTTTTCTTTTCTCAGCGCTGCGGGGGGCGACTATGAACCTCCCCTTCCCCAGACATCGAAGCGCAGTCCATCTACTGCGTGGGCTCAAAATACTATTTTTCCCTTTGTTTGCTTGTTTGTTTTTTTTCAGGCAAGCCTTTCTAGTTTATTACTGAGCAGACAAAAGATGAAGCCTCCGTCATATGTGTTTTTGGCATTTCCAGAAAATCCCCCATGTGATCTCCAACTTAGGCGGCTTAAATCTCCATCCAAATGTGAGCTGTGTGAAGCTCAAGCAAGCGCTTAGCTTTGTGCTGTGGGGTAAAAATAAATTGAAGCAAGCAAAAAGAAAAAACAACCCCGCAACCTCCTCCTCTTGGCACGCATCTTTTCGCATCCTCTTGAGCGCCGAGAGGTATTTTGCCTGAGCGAGCGGAAACGCTGAACGCCCGCAACAGGCTCTTCGAGCTCACCAAAGGTTTCTGCAGTTACTAGGTGTGGGCCAAACCCCCCAGAACGCCCTGTCTGTGGTGTGGGGACCATGCTTTACCTGTTCGGGCTCTTTCTTTTTTTTTTTTCTTTTTTTTTTTTTTAAAAAGGCAGCTCTTGCAAGCCTTTGATGTTTCTAGAGTGCAAACAATACTGCTCCGGCAGCAGCGCTTTTGCCAGTGTAACTGTCTTAGCTTTGTTTAGAAACTGCCCAATATGTTAATTATCTTCTTTACCTCTGTGGCATTATACTGTCAAACTGTACAGCAGTCTTTAGAAAATAAAAGCTAACACCCTAAGCTGCTGTACCCAGCTCCCATAATATCTATTCACTGACAATGCCTGAGCTGTCAGATCAGAAGAAGCTTCATTCGAATAAAGGTGGGCAGATGTGTGATAATGAGACAGAAGCATACAGATGCTAATATAACTGTTCAGCAGAGCAGGCTCGTCTTCGTTAGGCAGACCCAGGTAGCAGCTGCAGACTGTCAGACGCCGGAATGCTGCTTTCTCTTGATTCTCATTTAAGATCGGCTTCGTTCGCTGTCTGTCAGTGAACTTTTCCCTCGCAGGAGCCTGGACCCCTAGGTGATCAGTCACATTTCGACATAACTAGATGTCAAAAGAAGTTTAAGTTGTATGACGAACTGTGATGCATTCCCTGTGCTGGCTGGCAGTCTCAGCCCTCTGAGGTGTCTTGTTAATGATGCACCTGGAAACTCTAGAGTATTTCCCGTATTTTGTTTTCTTATTAAAATACTGGCTGAGCCTTTGTCAATATCCGTGTCAGCAACTGTAAGCTCAAGCAGATATTATCGCAAGCATAATTTGATTTAAAAATGGAACGGCGGACCCGTGCTGACCAAGCAGCAGGCGACGCGCGTGGATGCTAGCTTTGTGTTGCTGTAATTTAACCTCGTCGATTATAACAAAATATTTCTCATGTTTTTGTGGGCAGAGGTAGGGCATTATGAGGCAGGTGAAATAAATTTAAGTGAAGCTGCCTTACGAAATATGTCTGTAGCCAGCCAGCTCGCTCGGCTGAAGAACGCAACCAGGAATAAGATAATGGGTGAGCAAACAATTCAAATACACAGGAGCTCGGAAACACAAATAACCCGAGATTGTCATTCCACATACTGCTGAAAGCTGTGAATTGGGAGTCTGAACTTTGTCAGCCTTTCGTCTGTCGCTGTGAGCTGTTTACCCGCTCGTACTCCCCGGTTTCAGAGAGGAGACGGACTGAGGCTACTTTACGTGAAGTACGTATGTGCGCACAAAATGCAGCGAGCCTTCTCCTACGGTATTTGTGTGACAGGCCTTGACTTAACAGCACTTGGTGCTTAATCGCGTCAAGCTAGTTTTCACTGCCAGTCTCGAATCCCTTCGCTTCTTACCACTTGAACTGCTGCAACATTTCAATTCTTGTTAAGATAACAAGTGTAACGTGGCCCGGTACAATTACCGGGTTTCTTATGTTCTTAAATTTCCGAGGTAAAAGATCACAAGGGAAGAGATTCAAAGATTTATGGAGTTAAGTTCTTCCTTTTCTTGTCTGGGGTGGGAGAATTGCGAGATGCGTACCAGCCTGACAACTGCGTTACGGTTTTGACCCAAGAACCGCTCTTGCTGAATTAGCGGTGGTGTGGATAAGTCCACAGGGCCACTTGCAGCCCGATGCGTGCTGGAAGGAAAGCGCGGTAGGAAGCTCCATCCGTGCTCAGTCTGAGGTTTCCGGCGTCTCCCTCTGGGGCTGCGGAGAGCGTCTCTGTGAGGGTCAGGGTTCCACACCGTGTAGCCCTTGGTTTGATCCGGGGCTGCTCTCGTTTATTTGTCTTCCTACGCAGACAAATGCAGCTCTTGACGGTGGTGAACAGTAGATTCGGCAATCTGTTTCTTCCTCTGCTTTCCCCCATCGATAGGATTCTTAATTAAACACTTCTTATGGCCAGTTTATACTCGTAACGCTTTCTAATATAAAACCAGATGTCTCCCCCTAGATTCTGGTATTTAGTAGCCTGAAGCTCATTAGTGCATGTGTTCTCACCCAGGAGTTTTAAATATTTAACTAGCTAGGATTCTTTCATGAGGTCTTAACCTTATAATTTGTAACAACGTGGGGATCTCGTATCTGAAGTGTAAGATAGTTATTAAAAAATGTTTCTTCTCTTCACCCTGCATCGATTTCCTACTTCGAGCAATCAAACTAAGAGCTATTAGGCCAAACAACTGCAGCTGCCTATTTATTTCATTGTAGTAAAACGTAAGTGATGATAATAGATTTCTTAATAGGGATTGATCTTCCACAAAAGCCAAAACCAAAGCACGGCCAGCCTGGGTACATGGTGTATATTATGCGTTAGGCACCGCCTGGTTAAAATTCTTCAGCTACAGGATAGTAGAGGAAGGTCCGCAAAAATGAGCGTGCTGTGCCCGATAGATATCTTTGCCCAGAAAGGTATTACTTCCGTAGGTTGTAATGGTGCGAGCGTGCGATACAAGTAGATTTTGTCTAAAAATTATCTAAGGACCACCTCATGTGCTCTGATGCTACTGAATGTCAAAAATGTCAGCAGCTTCCAGTAATGACTCTCTGACACAAACAGTAAGGGAGAAATATTACAGTTACTGAAGGAGTTGGGAGGACAAGCATGCATTTTCATGAGGGGTCTCTTTGAATGGCAGCAAGTACTCAAGCAGGCAGCTTTCTCTGCCAGTTAAGCTGGCCGAAGGAAAAAAAGCGCTCTTCCCCTGCAAGACAATTAAAATGAGTTAAATGAATTAAAACGGCCCTGCACGGTTTAAAACACGGTCAGAGGTTCAAAACAGTAGCGTCTGGATTTATGAAAATCATGCGGCTGCCAAGCCCCAGAAATTGTGTGTAACAAGGGAGCCGTTCCAGTAGTAACACGAAGAGCTTTGTAAAATTGAAGGCGATAGACGTAGTTCTTAATTTCTAGGAGGTGGTTTTGTCAGCAGTTTTGCCATCTTAGGACTTGGGTAATGTATGGATTCTTAAAATTTGATTTTTATCAATCAAGTTGCTTTGGGGGGGGGGATGTCAGGGGGGAGGAGAGAGAGATGAAAAATGTGGTTGTGAGCTAGGAACAGCAGATAAATGAAATGCCCTCCAGTTCGTTATATTGTTACGGTGGGAGCGATGACGTTAGCTGGTTACGTGTGCCTGTCATTCCTGTTTTTGAGGAAGCACCAAATGAATTATAATAAAGCGAGCACGAGCCAGATAGCGTACCTAACCAACACGTGAAAACATAGACAGCATTCCCTGCAGCTCCTTTGTGCTGGCATTCACTCACCTGCCAAATAACCCCCTAAATAAAGGGGTTATTTAGCTCAGCTGTTTTTACAGGAGCAAAAGGTGTGCAGTAATTAGGCTCAGATATTGTGGTATTAATCTCGCACCAGAAATCCCGGAATGCTACAGTATGGTGGTGTTTTTTTCCCCGTTACATACACAAAGTCTATCAGAAAGCATTTGTCTCCACACCCTTTATTCCCTTTCAAAGGGTTAAACAGCCTATTTACAGGGCTGTCAGCAATCTGTATCCCAAATCATGGAAAAGTCTGGCCTAGTTTTGTTCAGCATGGAGACTTGTCGTCTTGGCCTGTTGTTGTTACCATCATGTAATATCCATGACAATCGTGTTGTGCTTTTTTAGGGGCTCTGTAGTGCTAAATCTGAGGGGCCATTTTAAGCCAGTAAAGGGCTTTATTTATGTGGATTTGAAAGAGTCTTGTGAAGGGCCTTCCACTCAAAATCCTCTTCAGCAGGTCATCCTGGTTTCAAAAGGATTTAGATGCAGAGGCAGTGATCAGTACTTCTATCACGTTCTAATAGACTGACATGAGCATTTGTGCCTGAAAGACGGGGGGGGAAGAAAGCGATGCAGATTTGCCCTAAATTGGACTGATGCACAAAGCAGGGAGCGCAATTGACTGACGAGGTAACCCCTCGCACCCTTCTTTTACACTTCTAACCGGTGCCGCACAAAGAGCGAGCCGTGGGAAGCTGCACGGGAGCAAAGCATATCCATTTTCATGGACCATATGGAAATTTTGTTTTGTGTACAGAGAAAGTGTCTGATAACAGTGACCTTAACTGCCATATGTGTATGGTGAATAGTAAACAGAGCAAACCGCTCAGCTCTCTGACCCTTAGCATATGGACATCTCAACCAAAGGAGAGTTTTCACAGCACATCCACTTTCACTGTCATCTCACTGGTAACCCAGGGGATTTCACTAGATTTGTTAATGAATTGCTCTATTGACTTATATCTGAGCTTGCCTCATTAGAGTCGAAGAACAAAATTTTTATCTAGGTTTTGGTGAAGGGGACCAGAATGCCCCTCCTTTGTTAAGGGGTGGGTAAGCTGTAGGGCTGTCATCTGTTTTGAACTAATTTATTGTGTCAGTTTAAGAAGGCTCTTCAGTGTTCATTGATGCTCAAGCTCCACTCCAAGCCTCTTTAAATCAATTTTTTCCTTGTGAGCGGAATGTTTTTTAGGCCCCTGCTTGGTTTACAAATAGCTGAACATGTTGTTACCCTGGTGCTGGCTAGCTCTGGAGTGCCAAATACAAGCTCGCTCAGTGAGCCTCCATAGCACCACCTGTCATGAAACGGCTTTCAAAGCGGCTACGAGCCTTGTACAACCTCGTACCGTTCGCCTTCCCCACCCACCATCCCTCAAACAAACGGCAGCTCTTCAGAAAGTCGCCCGTACTCAAGCCAGGCGTGAGCGAGCGAGGGCTATGGAAGCTAAGGATGGGCACAGATGATAGATGATGTTCATCTTTGGAGCACGCTGCAGTTAGTTAGTGATGGACCATTGCTTTAGGATTTCCGGTGTTTGGAGTAGTGACGGGCCCCTGACTGTCATGCTGCGACAGCCATCAATTAGCATGTTATTAAATGGTACACCAATAAAGATCGCATTAGGCCTAATGGCCAACGCAGAATCGGGAGGAATTAGTAAAATGGAGGTCGGTAAAATGCAAGCCGTAAAGATAAGCTTCTCGAGATTGGATCTGACTCTTTGTCTCTACTTGCAAGGAAATAAAGGGCCGGTGCAGCGTAAACTCCTTGCCGCCACTCCCCCAACTAACTGCCTCGAATACACAACGTAGCGCACGATGCCGTCGGGAACAGACACGCGGGCTGAGAGCTGAGTCACATCCACGCAGAACATGCAGCTTGGATGGTTCTTTTTACGGTGTTGAAGAATCCAAGGTGGTCTGGGTGTCCATAGGTGCTAAGAGGCACGAGGCAGGGACGTGAACTACTCTGAGCTGCTTGCTGTAGTAAAGCTTGCTCTACAGAGGTCCCCTACAGTGCCAGAGGTGGCAATGTGTTTTTACCGAACAGCAGGCCAAATTCTGTACTCCTCACTCCGGCAAAGTTCCCGCTGGGCTTTCAAGGGGATCTTTCCCTCAATTCCACGACGACTAGCTGAAGTGGAAAGTGTGCTGGAGCAAAGTGGCCTCTGAATGCCAGCTTCTGCAGGCAATTCATACCTGTATATTTACCATGGGGTTTAATGGTCAGAGGTGGTTGGGTCACGTCGTTTTGAAGTTGTCTGTGAGGCTTTGCCTATGACAAACTGGCCTGGAATGCACTCCGGCGCTGGCTAGCTCTAGACAAACGGCACCGCGAGCTGAACTAAAGAGCTGCAAAACCTAGAGGCCCTACCTGCAAGTAAGGAGGCAACACCAGCTCATTTTGCTGCAGATGCTTTTCTCCGAGTTGCCATGGAGCTGTTGGCTCACCTGGAATCAACTCTGTCTGCACAAGTGACTCACGTTGCTGCTGAAATCTAGGTGTAGAGCTTGTTATTAAGAATCCAGTATTAATCAAGCTGTGGTATTGGAGTTGTCATGGTTATCTCCTACTGTAAGCCTAGCCAAGAATGATGATGTTCTATTACTTCCAATATCACAGTAAAATCAGTGGGGCTAGGGAGGCAAGTACTGTGTTTTTCCCAGGAACAAATTATGTTGCACAGTGGTAAAGGGAGAGATGTGCAAAGCAGTCTGGGAGTATACAGGGCAGGGACTGGAAGACATGCTTTTCAGGGGTCGCTCAGTTGCTGGTTGGCATGGCTGTCCACCACCTGCACCGCTTCCACGGTGTAAATCCTGTGGGTTGCAATGGTCCAGGAGCACCTGTCAGTGAGCCTTTTTTAGCTGCAAAGGTGTATCGCAATGTTCAAATGAAAGCCACATAGGCAAAATGCTTATTACTTTTCAATGCACTTTTTTCAAATCTTGTTTTATGTTGGAATGAGTTTAAAGCCATTGGGCTTGTTTCTGCTTGTTTAACCTAGGAATCTGTAGGCTAAATTTAGCAAAGGAAATTAAAGTAAGTCCCAGGTGCTGGTGCGTGAAAAGATATGATGCTATTGCTAGGCACAATTAAATGACAGCCCTTTCTTACAGTGAAACTGGTGGGCTACAGCTTGAGAAGGCTAAGCCTGCAACTTTGATTCGGAAAACCACAAAGTGAATTCTGGCAGCATTTCTGTGCTGCTTCTCCTCTTTTGGAGTTTTCTGCTTTTTAAAAATGACTACTCAAGTCCACTACTATTTTTTTTACCTGCCTTTTTCCATTTAAACCAGGCTTCCTTAAAAAAAAAAAAAACCCAGGCAGCTTGGTTAAGTTTTCTGACTGGAATGCGTATTTGATTTTAGCTGCAAGTGAAAATAAACATATGACATTCTGCCTTCATTCACATGACAATACTGCAGATTAGATGGGCACCATTAACAATTTGTGTCTTCAAAGATACCTCAGACTGGAAAAAAATCAGGATGGGTACCAAGCATGTGCCCCCAGCAGGTGTGACTTGAGGCACTGCCGCCTGCCCCTCACTTTCCCGAGCGCTGCTACATTTACAGGATAACACAGGCAAGGATACAAGTAAAGCAAAAAAACAACATACAGAAGCACTGGACCATTTATGACCCCTTTACAAAAAAGAAGTTGCAACAAATTTTTTACTAGGACAAATACATGTAACTAACTGAGGGCATTTATTACTTTGCTTCCTGTGTGCAGAAGCAGCAGATGCAAGAGAGCTCAAAGCTGGGAGAAGAAAAAAGGTAGGTAGGTAAACACACTTCAATGGGAACAGGCTAACAATATAGTAATTGAAAACTACAAATTTGGCTTCATAAAGTACAGATGCCTGGGACACATACTACTTACTGGGGAAACTGCTATTATAATTATTGCATGAAATCATGGCTAACTGCTAGTGTGTATACGGGGTGTTTTGCCTTACTGCATGGTATATTCACACACCCAGGAACAGATACACCACAGTCAAGGGAAGGGTTGAGATTCCATGCCACAGGTTCCTTTTCTTATTGCCTGTGATGGACCTGAGGACCAGACCTTATAAATCGATTAGCAGCTCAGAAACAGTGGCAACTCCTCAACTGCATTTTGCAAACCCTTCTGCTGTTTGTGTTTCACCCTGGCATGATAACAAAACCTGTTAAGATGGTTGGGCTGGGATGGGCTGGAAAGTGCCAGGTTTTGATCTATTGGCCATTCCAGGAGTGCAATGTCTTTCTAGAGACACAGCCCTCACCCTGGGCATTGACAAACTGTTACTGCTGAGAACTCCATCAAAATCAAAGATTTAAAAATAAAAGCAAAGGTAAAAAAAAAAAAAAATCTGGCTCCCCATTGACAATATTCTAAGCAGCTGCCCCAGCCAAGACATTTAATGTGTAGGGAAAAGGAGGCGTGGAATAAACCATTGTAATCAATCAATGAACTGTGTAGCTATAACTGGAAGTAAAGCACCACTGAAAAACCACTGTGCCATATTTTGGCACTGCACTGTAACTACTCTAGAAGACTTCCAAGAGTGCCCTGGCACAAGCATGCAGAGGCCTTTTTTTGCCTCGTGATGTTATTTCCCTAAGAAAAAGCTGGAAGTTGAAACCGTGACAACTTCTGCTGACCCAGCAGGGGAGTACAACCCTCTCTCTCCTGATAACGTGTGGAGATACTGCACGTCACCACTGCAGCCAGCCTGAGGACACTTGTCTTCGCTCATTTTATATGCGCTCTATCGCATTCCTGGCCGCGCTTCCCTATCTGTCCTTTCAACACCTTCTGTACATTCTTCCTGTGCAGTGCACAACTCGCTCATTCAAAGAGAATGGGGCAGGCACAATTACACTTTCCTTACCGCAGCTCAACAGAACCCAAAAGCTCCTTAAAACAGCTATTCTGGAAGGGTGATTTTTGGCACCCTGCCTTTGATCCTTTCCATAGTCTTTCCTTCCCACGAGACAGTTTGTGAAACCTGGAAACCATGCTGAGAGAAGCACAAGTGCAAGATTCAGGGCTTGCTACCCATTACTTCAGCAGTAACTTCCCCATTGTGTCAAAACCATAAGCTTAAACTGTCATCCTCTTTGCCAAATTAGCCCAGTCTCCAGCATCCTGAAGAGTAATTGAATCCTTATGTTTAGAATTCTGTGACAATTTTTCTGGATCCAGCCTCACAGCAAAAAAATATTCCACTAATGGTTTGAGGGGTGTTGTAGGGGAGCTAGGAAAAATGCTGAACAAAAGGAAGAAATATTAGCAGGAAAAATTGTGGTTTGTCTTCTGCCTCTTCCAAGAGTGGAGAAGGAGAACAGGGCAGAGGGCAGGGGAAAAAGCAAACGTGAAACTATTTCATGTTGCAGAAATGTATTTTTTGGAGCCTTACTGTGTCACAGGGAAATAAAAACAGTATTGACAATCCTAGGAAAAAGAAAAGGCTTTACTCCTGCAATTTTCTCATTGATTGCCTTTATTTCTTCTTTAAAATTCAAATGACCATTGTGCTAGACCAAATTTAAACACCAAGACCAATTAACTAACTTACTTACAGGATTTTATTATATCGCTTCCATTCAGCATCAAAATTATATCCCTCCACAGTGTGTGTTACCTTTCAGCTGCTTTCAGCTGTTTACTAGCAAGGAGGCTAAAGCAACTGGAATTACCTGTTGGACTTCTCCTCCCATATTTGACGTTACCCAAAGTGAAGAGGGAGTCATTTGTCTCTGTTTCCACCTCAGATGTCTTCTGCCCCTCCTCTTGAGATATGTTGAATGAAAGCATTTTTCTGGTGATTAAGAATCCAACCTAATGACCACTGGATTCATGCCTGTGGATTTCAATGGGTGGCAGATGCGACCTGGATTTCTCAGTTGCGGCCACAGACTCTTTGTGTTCATGCTGCTGCTGCTTGGGTCTTCTCCTCAGGGTCTACTGACTGACTGACTGAGCAATTGTCATGGTTTCAGCCAAGCCCCATGCAGCAGCTTGCTCACGGTGGGCCAGGGGCAAGAATCGGAAGAGTAGAAGCGAGACAACTCGTGCTGAATAGGTAACACAAAAGCTGTGCGCAACCAGCAAAGCGAACCAGGGAATTCACTCACCGCTTCCCAGCGGCAGGCAGGGGTTCAGCCATCTCCGGGAGGACAGGGCTTCATCATGCGTTAACAGGTACTTACTTGGGAAAAATGGACACCATAGCCCTGAATGTTTCGTCCCAGCTTTACAGGCTGAGCACGACGCCATACGGTATGGGATATCCCTTTGGGCAGCCGGGGCCTGCCGACCCTGCTGTGTCCCCTCCCGGCTCCCCATGCACCCCCAGCCTGCTCGCTGACAGGCCAGCAGGAGAAGCTGGACTGTCCTTGACTGCTCAGCAACCACCCAAAACGTCAACGTTTTCTCATCCCAGCGAAACAGGGCCTCACGCTAGCTTCTGTGCAGAAAATTAACTCCCTCCCAGCAGAAACCGGGACCCCAATGAATTTCCAGTGGGGATACAGAGTTCACATAACAATGGTATGATATGATATGCTATTGCTAACTTTATGCATCATTTTAGTATGATTTTTCTTTGATGAACCTCCCGCTCTCCCCTGCCAACCCACCGTTATCACTTGGGTTGTGGCTTCCAGGTAGCGCTGTGCACAGCACAGTGAAATGCTCTGCTATTCTTCGTCTCGAGAGGCAAGCGGTATCATTTGTTACCTACCTGGTGCCGGAAGGAATGAAGACCGCGAGGCATAGGATATACATTTCAATGGGGACACAAATAATTTGAATTTAGAGATAAGTCAAGTCATTTTTCAGTTACACCTTCACCAGATGCGGTGCTGTGGCGTACGCCAAAATCGTGGAAAAGCAAGGTAAACGACATCTGCAGTCTAATACCGGCCACAGGAAGGAGAGGCTTCCCAGACTTCTGAATGTGTGGTGCTTTGGGTTTTTTCGGCTGGATTTTGTGGGTGCAGTTCAAAAGACTCTGCTTTTTTTTTTATACACGATCGAACAGAGTGACCCGTTTTCACAATGCAAATTACACCATACAAGGTATTTTCCTCACACACCAACTATAAAAGTTCAGTCACCTAAATTGCACAGATTGATCTGTCTGTGGTGCAAAATGACACTTTAAGCCACGCTTATATTCTGGGAGTATGCTATGTACCTGCTTTAACTGCTAGACAAATTACCTCATAATCCACTGTCCGCTACTACAGTATTCACAGACTCTACTACTGAAAATACAACCCCTTTGGCCTAAAATCCTTCAGACCTATCAAGCCTTAGAAACTAGTCCTGGAAAACAGGTCTGCTGCCTAACTCAAAGGTCAGCCAGCTGGAGGAAGAACATAGAGGGGGTTTGAGGGCAATACAAGAGGAGAGACCTTTTACTGAACAATAACGAATGAAGAATACTAGCTGATCCGGGCTGCAGAGATGTGATGTAATGTAGACTGACGAAGGAAGGATGGATTATTGGGGCCGATGACCCAAACCCCCCGTTTTTATTTGGGCCCGGAAACGGGTAGGCAGCCGATGCCCAATTTGAGAACTTTGAGAGCAGCCTGCAAGCAAAGCGTACCCTGAAAAGACCGAGAGCGCCAGGAACTGCTTTGTGCTCTTACGGAAAGTTTCCAGGTATGCCTCAGACATTGCCTTTAAGTACGACGCACGTCGGTAATCCAACTCAAAAGTTAACAAACCTGTAAATACTTTTATACTGGCTCATATACAAATTCAAAACACCGCAAAATCCAAGGGCTTTTGTAAGATTCCTCGGCGTAGGAGGAACAGGAATTTCATTTCTCTAACGTCCATCAGTTGCTCCTACCGAGACAGCTCGCTGGAGACCTCCTCCTATTTAGGTCTGAGGCTGAAGCACAACAAGGGAAAGCGCACCGTCGACACTCAGCTGTGATACCCTTCCTCCCAAAAGACAGTCTGGACACATACGGTAAGTAAGCACACAGGTTTTCAGAATATGAGACCTCCTGGCCTTGAGGCCACGGTCAGCAGAAGGGGCGACACAGCAGAAGCCCGTGGCACGTGACAGAAGTCGGGGCAAGGTAACAATTGCCCGCTCTATTCACGCGAAGAGAGAAGAATGGAGCCATTCAGGAGCAAATCCATCTGTCCCTGTGAGGGCTCGCGAGAGTGCCCGAGAAACCTCACGGTCAACAGTCTCTAAGTGCTGGCACGCAGGAATCCAGCAGAACCAGCATGGATACTTGATGCTTTATGCACTGGCAGGGCGCCGTTTTCACAGCCTGCGTGCTTCCAGGCTGAGCGGGGCCGCGATCTACCCGAAGGCCGGCGGTCTGCGCAGGGCTACCTTTGCCAAAAAGCAACAGGGGAAACGAGAGGCGAGGCTCTCGCCATTTTCATCATGAGGCGTGGGTTTCTTCGGGCGCGAAGGAAACGGCCGCCTGTTTGACAGTTGGTCAGTTAACCGTAGTTGCGCACAAAAGGCACCGTCAATGTGGGTAAGACAACACCATCGGAACGTCTTTAGTAGAAACCTAACAGATGCCTTCTTTAAGTCTTTCGATGAATGTGCCCGTGTTCGCAGACCATCTACGCAGCTCTACGAGTCGAGTCAGACAAACATCAGCCAGCTCAATACACCTTACGTCTGCATTAGTTATGATCCCCAGGACAACTCTTAGAACATGAATCACAGGTAACTTACCTGCACGCAGCGATGTCTGCCCGTATTTGCAGAGTGCGAGACAGACTTCTGCGGAGCTCGGTCTACCTCACGCATCTCAACAGACGCTCGCTAGAGCTAATACATCAGCCGTCAACGTTGCTAACGCACCGCTCATCAGGGCACCGAAGACAACCGGATTATGAATATCTGTACAGCTGCCGGGAGTACTGATCTCATTTCAGCATCCCCAAGGAACGATACTGCTATTTTTTGCCCTTTTCTTTTCCCCTTTCCTGTCCTAATTAAGGACAAGCCATGTCTAAAAAGCCTGGGAGAACGTGACACACCTCTGACCCCCCCTTCCGCAGGAATAATTCTCGAAAGGTCCAGGAGATTCTGTGCCATTCCCTAAGGGAAGCCAGCAGGCACTCTTCATAGCCTTTATGACATTGTCTGCATCCCATACCAAATCTGAGCGATTCTTTCTCCAAAGCGGATCTAGTGCCGCTCACCGTATAGAAAATGCAAACTAGGCTCTACCAGCCTCTTTAGTTCCCCGCATAACTTTCGAGCTCGAGGTCCTAAGGCTGAGGAAAGATGATGAAAACCTGCTTTCGCTCCTCTTGGGTCACGTATCTTAGATTTTTTTAGATTTTTTTATCTTTATCCTGTAACTGCTGCCAATAAACTATGGTAATAGAGATGAAGAGGGTCATTTAGGGCTTACTGTGCCTCTAACTGAGAAAATAAGAGCGCAGGGTATGGGGCCATAGACCACATACGAAACAACACTCTCCTTCCACCTGAAGTCTCTGTGGATTCAGCCTTCTCCCAAAGTATTCTCTCCTCTCTTGGCCTTCAGGAAGTGAAAGCCAACCTCTCCAACCAAGGTGCGAATCGTTACATACCCTGCCTTTGCTCCAAAACAAAATGACTACGCTAACTGGTCCAGCTTTCGATTCAATTGCTATTCCAGAAAACACAGTAAACTCAAGACTCATGTGTTGCCTTCTCTTTTTTACTCTGCCCGAGTAAAAAGCCTAAGCTGTTGCTCGCTGGTGCCAGCGAGATGCGTAGAGAAGCAAACTAAAAACTTTACGCATCGTCCTGAATACTAACAGCAGAAGTGCAGTTAGTCCTTCCATAGGTTTAACTGGGAACCCTTCTCTTCCTTCCTATTTCCAGCAAACACGCTGGCTTAGCGGTAGCGGCTGATCCCTTCGGCCAAAATGCCTCTCCAGATCGGAGGAGGTCAAAGCCCAGCCGCAAGCCTGCGGTCCCGCTACGCGGGATCGCAAATCCGTATCGAGGAATATTTTTGCACGCGTGCTCCTATCGCAGGTTTAAGAGCTCTCCAGAAGGGTTGCGCCGCGAGAGCTTCTCGCAGGGCAACGCCAACAGGCTCTCCAAAGATACGTGGACTACATGCCGCAGCCCAGGACGGCGTTACTGTTAAAACACCTTTCTTCAACAGTTACAGCGCTGCCTCTAGTCAATAAGGGAAGGCAACCTCACCGCAAGCGTAAGGCTGGTGCAAGAGTAACCCATCATCTAGGAGAAATATCTAAAACTCGCTACCTTCCACAAAGGGTGAGGTTTCAGACGGGGGTGGAATAACGATTGCCAAGGAAGCTAAATGCCAGCCGCTCGCCCCGACTTTATACGGGCTCTCGAGTACACCTCACATTTTTCGCCGTTCAAGGGAAAGAGCCAATAAAAAAAAAAAACCCGCCACCAAACACTCAGAACATAAAAGTGTATAACGATCATAAAAATAATACATTTTTCTTTCTTAGTGTTTCAGCTGTCTGAAGAATAGTTTTCTGGTGTAAAAGAGATAACTATATATCTTCTGATTTTATTGGCTGCAGATTACACTAATTATCATAAAAAATTACTACCACTAATAAAAATTCTATTATAAGTTACTTATAGTAATCTCCAGGGTACTATACTTAGCTTAGAAAAGATCGTAATTACACTGCATTACAGGGAGAATTTGTTTCCCGAAGCAGCTTTAACACTGTCTCTTTCTTTTAAAGCCGTTGGGGTTTTTTATTCTCTTTCCCTTTTCAGGTCAAATGTTGCCTGTTATTTTCACCGCGCAGGATGTGATTTTATCCCAGAATAACGATGCATCTCTGTTGCAAGTGACGCACATGAAGTTTTAAAATCACAAATATCTGGGTGGGTTTCACCTCCCGGGGGGTTAACGTGTCTCAATGGAAGGATGCATAAAAGGGAAGACCTAACACTCTCCGCCCAAAGGGAAACGCATTCTGTATAAAATTGCTGGAAGCTAGTGGGTGTTCACAAAAAATACAATGTTCGGATTTTATTTGACAAGACAACAATTGTTATTTTCCCTCTTAGATGCTTTGCATTTTACCATCTGTGAGGTGGATGACTCTTAAATGACCTTAAATCATACCGCTGTTAACGGCAGCGCTCACAGGCAAACGTGGACTTCTGTGCGTCACCTACCTCGGACTGAACATCAAATTAAATAGCTTTACTTTGATAGCCAGCACCATAGTAAATAACCTCAAAGTCCAACTAATTAAAATAAAATTGAAACAGCGGCCGTTTCTTTTAGAAAAGGTTTCAATGCTTCAATAGCAGGGCTAATCAACGTCTTAATTAACAGTCATATAAAATGAAATAGCCCATTTGAGTTGCTTTAAAGTAGACGCCTTATTTATGCAAAGACTAGTGGCATATTAACTGCTAACACTAAGAAAAAAAAATACGCCTTTGAGCTTTACAGCTTCCTTTGCAGCAAAGGATTTGAGAACTAAATTGTGGGAAAAGAGTATTACAGTAGTTACTTTTATGACGGACGTGAACCAGAGGCACAAGCAAACGCGGGAAAGTTTTGTGGCGCGCGTCCGTTCTCTAGTTGTTTTCGGTCGTTTCTTTTTCTTCCCGAACGAGGTGGATTAATCCAAGTAGCCTCGTAATATTCCCATTCTATTTAAAGTTAAGCATTCAGCGTTTAGTCCTGGGAGACGCTGACCGAACCGGACGTGATGCAGCGAGACATCACTTAGCTCTAAGCCCACACGTCTTCCCACCGAGACCAGCCGGACGACTCGGGACCTTAAGCGCGTGCCTTTCATTTTTGGAGCGGTCTACTCGGGACCCTGCAAGACTGAACCTTCTCCTCCTTGATCCCGAGGCACGGACATGCACTCAAAATTGACCCGGGCAAACAATCGAAGGGCTACTCGTTTGTGTAAGCGTTTCCAGGATCGGGTCCCAGATGACTCATCTCCTCCAATTAGTCTACCTCAGGTTGTATCTTTAAATAGCTTTCATTTACTAATGTGCGCGAGGGAGGAGCGGCAGGGAGGAATTACATTTCCTCTCCTAATTACTTTACTTTTGTTGACAACTTGGAATATTCCAAGTTTTTACTTTCAGAGAAGAAGAGTTGATTTGCACTACAGAAAGAACACAGCAAGCATGAGAAAATTATTTGCCCTTCCTCCTGCCAGGCATCCATTTCCTTTTCGCTGTTGCTAACAATGCGCTAACTATTTATGCGTTTGTCAAAGGATCCCAACATAAGAAAACTATATTTAAATCACTCCACTACAAAGTGAAAACACAAGGTAATGATTCAGACTCTATTTAAGTAATAATAATATTTGTACAGACTGCCTGGCGAGCATGCTGGTAGGTGGCAGGAGCTCAGACGGTCCTAAAGGGTCAGCGGTAACAAGCAATCTGAAATAGCATTTAATTTTCTTCTTTAAAAAACAGCTTTCAGTTTAAAACCTTGAAGCCACGCACAAGAATGTGTCATTTCCCCCGATTAAAGCCTGATTTCACTGCATTTTTCAATGAAGCTGAAAATGAGGGAGCTTGTTTACAAAAGGAGATTCGGGGGGCCTTGCAAGTGCCCAAGAGAGAATTTTATTTGTCTACGAGCAACGAGTTACTTTGCTTATTTTGCAGGTTTCCACCCTCAATCATCGGCCGGGACTAACCGAAACCCAGGCTGCCCAGCCTAGACGCTAAGGACAGCGGGACGCGGGAGACAAACCGGGACGCTCGCCGTTTGAGACTGAAGCGCATCGACGAGGTGACGAGGCGACGCGCCGTAGGCGCCGCACGAGGCAGATCAATCCCCCTGCCGTCCGCCTGGCTCTTCTCGTAAGCTACGTACGTACGTGCGTGCGTAACCTCCTCTTCAAAATTTAGAAATCAAATAGACAGCCCAAAGACTCTCGCAGTTGATGTAAAGCCTAGTCACATAATAGAGTAAGGAAAGACAATGCAAAGAACCGTATCTTTCACTAAATTGTTGAAAACGGCAAAACCAGATGGACAAAAACACCGACGCTTGCGCGCCCCTAGTTTCGGCCACCGAACAACGCGTTTTGTCGTCAGTTTAAGGACAGATTTGCAAACTGTTTGGGACGGTACATACGTAGAAAGAATCTACGTATGCACAGAAGGAATCGCTTCTATCCGCCTCCTCGGGCGGTACTCGCCTTTTGTTTTCAGCTACAAACGGCCTGAAGTATCTGTCGTACGCCTAGGCTGTCTGAAAGTCCTATGCTCCACAATCCACAATTTTTGCAACAGATGACAACCGCAGGCAAAAATACAGAAGACCTGCCAACCTTGATAGCATCCTCGGATTCATCCTAATTAAAAGCGTACGCATCTTCTCTTTATTTACCTATACTGTCTACGCATCTTTGATCACATTACAAATTACGAGTGACACGCATCATTTTATCACAAAGTTCACTTTTCTCTCCGGTTCGGTCAGCGAGGAGCTAGAAGCTGCTGAAAGGGCTGCAGGCTTTCCTCCCTTCCGCCCAGCTTAGCACAGGATTGCACGTTGCGTGACGTGGTAACGTCATCCCGAGGAGCGGGATTCTGGCCAAGCCCCGGGATATCGCGACCGATTTCTGTTAGGCGCCGCGCAACAGAAAATCCAACGGCCGAGGGTCCCGCTTCGCAATACGATGGCTGGTAGCCGTCAAGAGAGGGGAAACGAGATCTAATTCCGAGTACGTAGCGCGTTGTGTGAGAAGCCGGCTAGTTCGCTAAGAAAATGCATCGGCCCTTGAATCAACGGGGACAGCTAAAGGAAACGTGACACATCGTGTCCATCTTAGAGGGAATGGAGAGAATCTGAGAAAAGTTCAGAAACCATCAACAAAAGACAACTCCCCCCACCTCGCCAAGAACTCTCAACCCAAGAAAATAAGCGGATTCCCAAGCACATCCGCTCAACCACATAAACGCACCCAAACGACAGCGCTAACACCACTGACAGAGCATAATGTTGATAGCTTCTGTTCGTATGTCCTGTTCCATTCCTTTTTCCCGTGTTTTCTCTGCTGCAATTATTTAGATTACCTTTTTCCACGTTTCCGGTGACCTTCGATTTTCTTTCTCAACTTCCGTAAGGAACAAGGGGCTCAAGACGCTAAAACTCTTCAGCTAAATAGTAGCAACACGATCGCGCTGCTAAGCAAGACATGTAGCAGAAGCCAGAATATCTTTATTAGCTGCCAAATCTGAGCTCGAGAATTAATTCGGTTTTTTTGTTTTCTTGGTACTTGGTACACTCAGAGTTTTATGTATCTTACGGGGTTTAAACAATAAATGGAAGACTATGAACTAGCAGCGATTCTATTACAGCTTTGCCCCAAAGGAAAACCGAGACTTACTCTCTTCCTCTTCTAGGGGAGCGGAGCACTTCAACACCATGTGCGCTTTTCATTTAATGCATACGTCAATATGCTTTAAAATGCATTATTTCTAGCAGCAAAAGCCGTGTCCTGGGCAAGATCGTTCTGATTAGGTACATACAGCTTATCTGAAAACTTGCAACCCTGGCACATACCTGGGTACTGGTACGAAAGTTACATAGCGAAACGCTTTATCTTTTCACCTGACCAAAGAGAGACAGCAAACGAAAGAGAGAGATAATTCAAAACACCGTTCATTTTCCGGCAGATCAAATGCAACGTGACCTAACGCAACGGTCTGCGATAAACAACCTCATACGAAAGAGGAGGGGAGAGGAGAAAAGTATTTTCCCTGTTCTCGGGGGGGGGGGGGGGGCGGGAAGAGACACATATATCAAAATCCAAAAACGCTAAAAATATCTTATTGAGGCAACTACTGACTCTTTGATGGAACGTTAATTCCTTCAACTTCTTTTAGTTTCCTCTAGGCGTTTTGTATTTAGCAGCACAATGCTATTCACACGACGGGAAAACTCATCCTGTTTCAGAAAAATTACACAAGGATTTTACATCACCCTTTTTTTTAACCGCAGTAAATCAACGCGGTAGATACACAGAGGGAACCTAACAAAAAGAAATTCCGACCCTCAAACACAACGCTTAATCACGAAATACACCCTGCCTGTAAACTTACTGTAACTTCAACTCGGCTACGATTTAAAAATATTGCGCGTTTCTAAATTTTCAAACGTGGCTTTCCCAAAGTTATAACCTTACTATAGTCGGGGGAAGAGAACTGTGGGAGGTATTTCCCTCGAGAGCAGCCCCTGGCTCCCAGGGCCGTGCTGACAGGGGTTTCACGCGCTGCGGCGGCGTGAAGCCGCAGTCGCAGGCTTCGGACTCCCGCGGAACGTTTCGTATCGCTCGCGTCGCGCTCGGCTGCAATTTTGTTACCTTCAGAACAGCTCTGTAGAAATCTAGCTGGGGTAACGCTACTAACGGGGCCTTTGTTTTGATTGCCGATTAAAAGATATTACGTCCGATTCCGGCGTGAACGAGGAAATCTTTTTCAAACGATCCTCTGTTCCGCATGGTAGTCTGAGGCAGGGTGGGACCGTTCCCAGTTTTGCTCGGGCCGAGATCCTCCCAGCTCTTCTCTACAGAAGGCAAAACAAGTAAGTTAGCTGCTTAGGAGCGGAAGGTTTTCCGAGGCCTCTTTCCCGTACCGTTCGTTAACTGAAAACTCCTCAGTTTCGGGGCGTTTCCTCAGCGAGTCGGGAGTAACATCCCCTGTCTGTCAAACCGTACAGACCCGCCCCCCGCCCCGTTTTACTCCGCGTGCATGTGCCGCTTGTTTTCGAACAGCCGTAGTTGTTAACGCGCAGCTCAGGCTTCATTCGAGTTTTGCGCCCTTCAGCTTTGTTCGCTTCTAACCGATTCCTGTCTTCGACGGCCAAAGCAAAGATCTCAAACTTTATTCACCATGTAACCTGTCACTGTGATAAAAAACTAAAGCCTTTTCCAACTTCCAAGGAAGAGACAAGACTTGTTTAGTTTTCCCCGGCAGTTACTTCTGCTTTGCGAACCCCATTCAAATGCAGACAGTTACTTTTGAACACCGAGAGTAGGTGTTAAATTGAGATTATGGTAAACAGCAGATCTCTTTGGTTGGTGAAGAAATTATTTCGCGAAGACACGAGAGAATTAAGCAGAGTTTCCTGTCACTTACTGTATGTGCTGATCAGAGAGTGAATGATGGGTTTCTTGCTGCGGACAGCTGCTCTGCGGAATACCGTGCAGGCTTCGGGTGGAAGAAAAAGAAATTCACGCTTTAAAATGGAAAAGAACCCCAAACTTCTTAGCCCTTTTGTGTAAAAAACAAACAGATCTTTCTTGCCAGATTTATTATTCTATTTACACGTTGCCTGAATGTGTCTAAGAACATTTTGAATCTTTTTCTTCTGTATCTCATTTCGCTATTACTGTGACAGCTTGCTTCCGTCAAAGAGAAAAGACCGTCTTTATTATATTCACCAGTGCCGGGATCTAGGACTTTCTCAAAGGGAACGCCGCTTCGGTTGATGAGGTCTAGAGCGTTACAGCTATGTTAGGTACCAAGTTATGAGTATGCACAAGAGATTTTAAACATTACTACTATGTCGTAAAAGACCGCAGCAGGTCTTCTCCACAATATAGGTTTTATTTGGTAATGCTAATTAGCGTTAGCAGTTACAACTTCTGTATGCTACTCGGTAGTTAGACTTAGTATACTGACAAAAAGGCAAATGCTACAGATCGGATCTTCCGTGTCCACATTTTAAAAAACCAAAGTGACAAGGGCCAAACTTTCATCGAAACAGCTGATATTCAGGTGGGCACCGCCTCCTCCTCCTGCGCTGGAACTCAACTTCTGTCAGGTAGGCAAGCTACTGCTCGAAAGCGGAAGAGCACGTGGCCTCTCGGAGGTGCCTGGGGACTAATGGTAAAAGAGGCCGAAATCTTCTACTCCTTGACCGGAAGTGGAAAGCCGCCCACTCCTCTCTCCTCCAAAGCAGGTGTCGAACGGCCAGCGCTTTGCTGCCGTCGACTCCCTCTGTCGGCCGGATCTACGGCCTCCGGCTCCTGGCTTTCAGACGGCACGCACATATGCTATTCAGAGCGGCACAGACCGTCATCTGCTTATCTAGTGTATTATGTGACCAGTGAAGTGCCACATGGTTGAACACCAGGAAACATATTGCTCGCTTTCACTATCAATGACCTAGGGGGAAGAATATGCAAGAGAGGAAATTTGCGGTGATAAACGGGGGCTGGGACTGGGAAGCAGGTCTAAACAATGAAAGAGCTTGACAAAAAAAGCGCCTACTAACTTCAAAGATTAAATGCTTGGCCTATACAAAATAGGGTGCTGCTTATTTAAGAGGGACAAAATATAAATAGACAGTGCTAGTGCAGCGACGTGATCGGAGAGCAGAACGCGGAGCTTCAGCTGGAGTTAAAAAGCTGACATTTACAGAAGCGACTGTCTTTCTACTTGTCAAAACTCTTCGCAAACCCTGTGCTTTCTCCTGTGTTTTCTGTATTACTGTGCACGTGATGTAATTTCTAATAATGAAGTTCAAGCCAGTTTCCAGTCCTCCTGGGCACGGAGTACACATGTGGAGAGCTAACTTCCGCAGGACCGTAGGTCCTCGTTGCAAGCAGGTCGCTCCGGATGGTAAACCGGCACGTGACTTCAGCCTCAGTTTCGTGAGGTAGGAAACAGCTTTGGGCGCACACCACCGGCCTTCGAGTATAGGCACGAGGCAAACGCATGAAGGAAAGAACCCCTCCTACGCCTTCAATCGCTAATTCAAAGGCACCCATCGCATCAGGGCTGTCTGAGAGCCCCCACCACAGTGACACTGCTAATGCTACTTATGTCACCGTGATCAAATGATACTAATAGCAGGACCTAAATTTATGTCATCTTAGAACCCTCGTATTTCCGTTTTGCGTGCAGCCGCTTACCTTACGGAGTAAATTCCACTGAAAAACACACACACGTTCAGTGAAAGGGGATACTCCAACCCAGAATCATCCAGCCTAGGCTCACTGGTTTCACTGGGGAAAACAGATTGAGTTAGGGACTACAGTGCAATTTAGGTTGCAGTTAGAACACCATGAGCCTTCCTCTGTAGAAAAGCTTTTTGTACTATACAATAAAAAGTACTAGCAGAACATCATATTCAAATGCAGAAGATACTTGGACTTTCTATTATCCTCTGTTATGTATTTATTAAGTAGACACATTATTATAATACAGCTACACTCTCAAATTAATTTGAGGGACTTCATCTAAAAATTGGAACCCACCAGAAGATCAGATTAGGTTATTTGAACCCGCATCATGTATTCGGTTTGTTCTCTGTAGTCAGGATTCAGAACAGAGACTTAATTTGAAGTGGAATCAAATTAGCCCACACTCAAAGCTAAACGCTCTCTGAAGTGTTTACTGCACTGCGTTTAAACCACGTTTCAATGCTGTTCTGAATTGTGGCCATTGCTATGAAGTTTCGTTTAAGACAATTCCAATTCAGCGCAAAAAAGTAAGCCCCTTTGCAATAATTTTCTTGATACTGGCATTCCTTCCTGCTATTTAAGATATTGCTTTGCACTGAAAAAATAAGCGTAGCTGATCAAAACAAAGGAAGATAAGCACCCACCTTCGCCAGTCGTGTAGTTTCATTTCTCCCAAAGTACCATCCTTTTCCTTTGTTAAAATGGTGTCCTCTAGGCATGCATCTATAAAAAATAAATTCGAGGTTGAGGCTGATTAAAACTGAAAGTAAGCCTTGATCTGACATGTTATTTTGATTGGGTTTTCAAAGTTCACATAGTTCTAGTTCTAATTTATGTTACGCACGGCATATATCTCCTTGGTTGAACAATTACATTATTCTAAACAATTATACTGCTACGATACACATAATGCACGGCTCCCGAGCATAAAGTTCTTTAATGATGGCAGACTGTAAAGTGGTACAGTTCACTTTTAAAAGGTCATGCATCTTTTTTCAGTAGATTAACATTTTATCTTTTAACGGTGTTAAGAAAAGGTCAAAGATTCTAACGGATGGAATATGGAAAGCTTCTATTAAAGAAGATCAATGTCTTAAGCATCAATCTAAGTCCAGGAACACAGCCATTTAATGACTGTTGTTCTCATTTTAGTTTAAATTACCACTGTCTTGACTGTTTGAATGCTAAAATTACATTTTTGTATTTAAAAGAAATGGACCGTCACCATCTGACGCAGATATATGTCCGTCTGTGTCGTGTTTTCAAGAAAACTTCTTCATTGTACAAAACAAGAAAAGTTCCTTAAATAATTCGCTTACCCGTAGGCTAATGGCCTGTCACCGACATCCAAATGAATGCCAGCAGAACGATCCCCAACAGCAGCATGGACAGTAACTTCATATTGGTTTAACGGAGTAAGTTTGCAGTAATTTGAACGGATACATGCTCTTAAGTCTCTTCTGCGTAATGTGCTGTTGAACTTCTAATAGAGGTGATACTATAAACTTATGATGATATTTTTCAAGAAGGACGTATTTAGGTATTAGATCTTTCCGAGAGTATATCATTTTTAGACTCAGATTCCGTTAAAGAATGAAGTCCAAGCGTTTCAGTTGTCCCAACGTCTTCAGACCTCAAGGGAAGAAAGTGCTCTGTGTTCGCAGGAGGCTGTAAGCTCTTCTGAGCTGCTACACGCCTCTGTCTACTTTTATAAAGCGACTAGCATGACAGAGTAGCACGATTGGTTTTCTGTGTGCTAAAGTAAATTCAAACACAAAAAATAACAGCAGGGGGTCAAGCTGCTTTGTAGAAAGTGATCAGACAGCTTCTAAAGATTGGCAAGCTTACGTGTCTGCAGCGTATATGTGCATTTTTCAAATTTACTTGCATTTCAAGTTCCTATTATCCCCTCGAGCCAGGCCTGCTCCTAACAAAGGGGTTTCAGGAAGAAGGTAAAATGCCAGTGGAATTAGGGATTCTCCTCAGGGTCCTTGGGCGTAACTGCTATTAAGCATCAGGAAGCAAATTTGCACACAAGTCTCCATCTTGGCTTAAGCGTTCATACATTTTAGGAGCAAATACAGCCTAGAGGTACGACTCTTCGGTTGCTACACGTGAGAACGTAACGGTGACTGCTGGGAGTCACCTGGCTCTTACTTGCAGTATTCTTCCTTCTGATGGAAATGCATAACATAATGTATTTTGACAAACTACAGAAAGAGCTAAGCCAGACTCAGAGCTTATAAGGATATCTATATTTTCAGAAAAATTACTAAGCAATATCAGCTGGAGGTATTTAAGCACAATCCATCCACACGCACACATCGGTTAAATATTTGTTGCTCAGGGTTATTTAAAAGAGAAGTCCAAAGAATTGTCTGATACTTCCCGTAGCTTAGCCTTACGTTAGAAGGAAGCTTAAAAACTTTCCATTTCTATTTTAGGACAAGTCAAGGCCACTTCTTTCTTCCCGAGGATTTTTTTGTAAATCTCATACTGCATAGAGTTAGCCATCTTCTAAGTGCTGGGACCTCGGAGGTAAGTTATCCTTTACTTGGATATAAGCTCCACACGGTTGCCTCCTGTATGTCTTTTCCACTCTGTGTAGGTTGGACGCACCCTTCCAGCGTGAGGAAATGATGCCATTTCTAACAACTGACTGGAGAAACTGAAATTTGCCTCGGAAGAAACAGTATGTTAAAAACTGACCGTGTAAAGTATAATTATGAGGTTTTGCTTTTATTTATAATTATTTACTTTAGAATCGAACTGCATAAACCAAAGGTTGTAAGTGCTATCAGCTTCATCATCAGTTAAGACTGTACTCCCTTAAAGAAAAACCTAGTCCTAGTTCCCAAGTGAAGAACAGGCGTATCCCGAGGGCAACGCAAGTTAACTTTTTGGACCGGCGTGGGCAGAAAATGCCAAAGCTGCCAAGAGAAGCCGCTCCTTCTCTTCTTCGTGCTAAGGACGTTTCAGCAGAGGAGCTGCTGTTTATTTCACACACCGCAGCGCGGTTTCTTGGTAGCCACCGTCTTTTGGGTAGCACAGTCCTTGGGAATTCAGTAACCACAAATTCTATTTAAACTTTTACTGCTTCAAAAAACACACAGTGAGGTATTGGACTGATTAAGCAAGCTGCCATATTCCCACCAGCTTCAGTTCTACTGGATTTAAAATACAGTCCCATAAAGAGCGCTGAAAAAGGAACCATTTCAGTGCAAAAAGACAATGACAGTAACCAGCAGACACTGCTGGCTCTCTAATCATCTAGTAGCAATCAGGAATTTAAGAGGATGGCTAAAAAAAAAAAAATCTCTTTTAAGTAGACAAAATATTCAAGCAAATCTTCTTGCTCCTTTACTTGCTCTAACTGCTTCATTTTTTCAATGGAACATAAGCCCAAATCATTCTCATGCAAGCTTCAGTGTCACCTTGAATCTGAGACAGGCAGACAACTTCTCTCTCTGGGTTAGACAAGCTACAGCAATAAGCCAGACGCTGTGAACACGCTGAAACCAACACTCAGCCCATAATTTGTTGTTAACTCTCTTCCTAGTCTCACATACAAACTGGGTAAAGACAGCCAGAGGAGAAAGCCTTCGCCAACCCTTAGATCGGCTCAGCGGGATCAGACCCGGGCCACGGAAGGGCGCTGCCATGCGCTAACTCTCCATGACACCAAGGCGGAAGACAGCTCCACAAGCGGGATAGCTAGCCGGACGAGAGAGACAAACTGGCACTCCGCTTTATTCTAAAAGAAGCGGTAACAACTGATAAAAGCCGTAATATTTTCCCACCGCCTTTGAATAGTAAGAGGTTACGTTAATCCAAGAGACAAGTTCACAAAGCCAGAATGCCACAAAATAATCTACTGCAGCCACAAACTCTCTAAGACACGACAGGTAAAACTGTAACTATGGAAAAGTATAAAGGATTGATTTGCTCCGTTTCAAATGACTATTTCATTACGGGGTTTTTGTCTGTGGTGTCTCCACATGCGCTATAGGTGCCGAGAGACCAAGATGTTTGCTTCCCGTGGCTACTCACTGGCGGTAGAAGCCAGCGCTGGGATGCTATCATTCTCCCCGAATTTGCACAGGGGTAAACACACAGAATGCTGGAAAAGAGTATTACTGTATACAGATTAAATGGACTCCGACCTGCTTTCCCTCCTCTGTCTTTGCTCTGCAGAGCTGGCAAGAGCAGAAGCAGTAAATACTCAAGTTTTGTCACTTGAGCCAGCACGTACAATTCTTCACACACGTAGGAACTAGCTCTGCTGCAGAAGAAAATACCATTTTCACAATACCTCTTCGCAGTGGAACCGGGCCTTAAATCAAACCAGCACGTACTGAGTCAGCTCAGTGGCAGAGCAACAACAATTTGATCTGCTACGTGGCGAGCTTTGGTTTGGAGATACTAACGATTCATCCCGGGCCGCAGGCCTGTAAGTATGACAGAACATGATGCAATACGCTCAGACTCCGGGGAGAAAAGGAACAGTCATACCACTCTTGAGAAACCCTTTGTGCAGAAAAATTTATTGTGTGCCCCTAGGTGCAAAGGCTATGGATGAAATGCGACTCAATAAAGACAAGCCAAGGTGTTTCAGGAGAGCTAATGAACATTTCGGTATTTGCACTTAGTCAGATAAAGCAGCGTTTTCCACTTGAGCAAGGAGACTGCAATCACACGAGTATGACTCCTGTGTGGTAACAAATGCTCCCAAAGTTCTTTTTGAGCCCCCCGTTTTGTTTTTCTTTGGTACAACGATGATATTATTAATGAAATCTAATCGGTTCTCCCACCTTTACGCTTCCCTTCTTTACTTTTTTGTAACGTCCTTTTTGAGAGGAGCTGTATTTCTTTTATGAAGGTCACCTGTCTTTTAAGCAGACTATAGTCTTGCATATACAGAGCAGAGTCTCGCACACTCTTCACCTCCCATTCGATAAAATGGGAAGAAAGTCCACTGAGACGTACGGTCATTTTACAATTTATGTCTTCTGTTTGATTTCCATGTTCAAGTGCATCTGAAGAGACACACAACAGAAACGGCTAGTGTCTTGTTGCCCACAGAGAGAATATCAACATGAGCGCTAGGAATTCCCAACACCTATGGAAAGACGCGTGCATATATGCAATGAGATACGAGAGAATATTTTCAAGGAACGCCCCTTACAGCACCCAGTCAAGCTTCTAAAAGGATGATTCATTATAAACCACGCTGGCTTGGTAATGCACTCTGATAGAGGGCATGATGTTAATTCAGCTACTCCTTTCCCTTTTGCTCTTTGATTTAAAAAAAAAAAATACTATTTTTTTAGCCTCCGAGTACTTCTGTGATCTGATTTCTTACACCCTGCAGGGGACAGCATTGGGTAAAGAAAAGTAGAAATCATATGATAAAGCAGCATTTGCTTTCAATTATCAAATTGTACTTTGTTAATTGCGATACAAAAAGTATTCCTTTTTTTTTTTTTTTAGGTTGGCACAAATCCTCTCTCTCTCTCTCCACCCTTGAACTCTTCTGAATTATTAATCCAAATTATTTTGGTTACATAGTTCGTTCTGCTATCGGTAGCGAGAAAGATTCCCAACAATTTGTAGTCAGCAGCATTACTAAGGAAGAAGAAACGCTGCATAGTATTGCTGTAACTTAGGACTTTCTTCTCACGACAGGCCGTGTAACACTGTTTTTCAGCAGCTATACTGAATCCCCTCTATGGTGTCACCACAGGTATCGGTTTGCAGGAGGAAAAAATTGTTTTTATGCTATCATCTTTCATTAAACTATGTATGTGCACGGACACGGACACACACACAGTCACGTATTTTGCCTGTAAATGTGCATGTAAATGCAGGCCAAAGCGTTTGCTTCTATTTTCCTCAGCCATTGTTGCAAAAATAAAGGTGTTTTCTCCCCCACAAATAAGCCTGTATTTAAAAGTGATATTGCAAAAGGTATATGGTAGCCTTGTTTATTTTGGACAGATGCAAAGAAGTATCTCTGAACTTCTGCCAGTGATCAAAGGAACTGATGATGTAGAACAGATTCATGGGCCATGTCCTATCAGCCTGCACTTTACCCACCATCCATCATCCAAACCCTAAGCCTTTTTCTGAGTGATGATTGCACCCTAAACACATAAAATTAATCACCACTCTAGCCTGGCCAGGTGTCTTGCCTCCAGAAATTATCTCATTGCAGCAAAAGAACTGCTAGAATCTGATATCTGTACCGTAATTTAATTTAAAGAATACTGCACAGTAACACCAAGATTGATTTACATATCTGAAAAGTTTTGAGTTTCACAAAGCCAATATAAATTCTTGGAGAAATATGTAATTGGAAAAAAACTGGGCGATTGTAAAATCAGGGCATCTGACTCTTTATTAGCTTCCGGAATTTTCAGTTGATGCTTTCTACCGTGATCATAGCTTAACGCAGGTTTTAAAATGCAATTTGCAAAACTGGAAAGGCTAGGTATTGAAACCAGTATAAATTCAGCGTTGGACTTCCACCTAAGCGAAACACTAGCTCTGGTAGACTAGACTTTACATAAATAGCATCTATTTTGTTTTTCAGAGAGCTCATCATTTTTACGTTTCTGTATTTTTTCTTTCCCTCTTCAGAAAACGGAAGAGACATTAAACAGCAGAAAATTAAACAACTGTATGCATCTCTACTTTTGAAAAGACAATAGACAAATTCTGGCTAAATTTGACAGCGGCTAATAAATTGTGTCAAATACATACCATATTTGTGAAACGCAGAATCAAAGATACACAGGCGCCGGGGTACTTCAGCTGTTCTTCCACGCACGAACTCACCGCTTCCCATATAGACTACACACAGCATGCCTGCGTTTTACGTAAGTAGGAACAATTACAAGTACAAACGTGAAAATAGCCTCTACCTAATGATAAAAGGAAACAACAGCCTATTTCCAATACGCGTATTAACGAGGAGAGAGGAGTTGGTTCTTCACGAGAAATATACGGCCTAACTCGCAGGCAAATTCTGCTAGTGTTCTGCTTCACTTCTGGATTAACTGAAAATCCTAATAATTTGCTTTTAATTGGGAGCTTAGCTCCTATATTAAATTATCATCGGAAAGCAAATGTGCCCAAAAGATGTATTATTAAAATAAAAATAACCCAATATCCTGGTTTAAAAAAAAAAAAAAAAAAGCTTACTTGCTGTAGAACCAACAAGGAGAAAGCAGCTGAAAAAGAAATCTTAATAAACAGGGGGGAAAAAAAAAATTAATTAAACGGGCCATTAAATTACCTTAATTCAAACAACACTATTACTGTAGAGTTCAGCTGTGATGCTTCTACAGAACATGGCTTCCC